>NC_064621.1:331630092-331932145 GCF_023898315.1 Schistocerca nitens
TCGAATTCTGCGAACATTTTTGCAAATCCAACGTATTTGATAAACTCGAAAATCCATACTCCTCTCTCAATCCAATAACCTCCAGTTTCGAGCTGTTGCAGCGACTATGTCGTTTTCCTCTCAATCTTCGCACTCTCCATATTTTTGCGCAAGGAAACTTCAACAGGCTGCCCAGAAATGCGCCCAGATATCTGACCATCCTATCTGCTTTAGCCCTAGCCCTACATTCTTTCTTTGGATCAACAGATTCCCGTCCCAGCTTCCTGACCTCATTAGACCCACCTTACCGTCCCAGCTCCCAGTTACGTATCACCGCAGCTACTGGGAAGAAAATATCGTAGAACTAGTCTATCACCTATGAACTTAATGAGTAATACGTTGCAGTTAAACCTAAACTGGACCTTATGCACCATTAAATGGTAAATAATTCTAACTGCTCCTCTCTGCTAAGACCTAAGAAAAAAAGTAATTTCGGTAATGAAAACAGATCAACCAGTCACTTTAAAATTGCATTTATATGCATTTACAATGTCATCACCGTTTTATAGTATTTATGCTCAAAATTAAATTGCACGTATTCGCGTTTTCATAATATTAATGCGAAATTAGACGTCGTAAAGTGTCGCCTTGTCAGCATTTAACTAGCGCTAAGCTGTGGAGTACAAAAAGGAGACGTCGTAAATTTTCGTATAAAATTTATGTCGCATCGCTGGGAAAAGGTATTTAAATTTTGACAGCTTACAACATGTAGTTTACTGTGTGCGAACACAAAAACACGAATAAAAACACGCTTTAAATCTGGAATCAGATAGTTGCAAGATAATATTACAGATATGAATTTAATTTTAAAATGAAATGTATTACTGTGTTTCCAGTCAGTCATTTTCTTTGTTTCAGTCGAGGAGTTTTATTCAATATCCATTGTGAATGAAATTAAAAGTAATAGATAGATGCTAGTGTAGTGGTACAATAGCTCACATGTACTGAATTATAAGACAGACAAATTAGAACTACTGAAAAGGCTTCTCTTCTGATAAGTACAGCACAAGTCCAGAAACTAAGGAAATATAGCTGAAACAAATAGAAACAGACTGCTACTGCTGTTTGCTTATCTGTAAAGAATAACTGACAGTGTAACGAATTATATTTTCAAATATGTTTGTGGGAAGAAGACATTTATTTCAAGCAAGGAAAAAAAAGAGATGAAAAAAGAATGTAAGATTAAAAGAAACGACAGAAAGACAGATTTTTCTAAGCCTGGGAGGGATGAGGGTTTAGTAGAAGAGGAAGAACCAGAAGAGGATGTCAAGCAATGAAACTGAGCATGATACCACAAACAGAAAACGTGGAGACAGAATGAATCGAAAAGGTGCAATGGATGAAGAGTTTACCCGATAATTTTTCAGAGAATGCATCACGATTTGCACCGACTGTGAAGGGCAGACTATCTTCCCTGAATTACAGATTTCTCCGCTGAACACATTCTGTCCTTGGATGTATACTCGACTGTCACATCATTAGAAAATTGTTGTGAAATGCAAGAAAACCTACAGATGGTGATATTTTAGTGCTAAAGTGGCACATCGGCTATAGTATAACTGAATATAATGTTACACAAGGTGTGTTGGAATTTATATTAGTCCAAGATACACGAATCTTTGTTGTTGTGTAAGCAAGGATGTGAACAGTAGCTGTACAGCTTTAGCTATATCGGATATTTAGTCTGTTGTCAGCTGCCAAAACCTTTCTTGTATGTGATAGTATCGGCGACTATTTCTTTTATTTAAAGTGGCTCAGAGAATTTGCATTAAATTTTGCTGTAACAACAAACTTAACTGGAGCTAAGTTTTACATATGTTAAATTTTGCTTTTGGTGAGCCTTGTATGAACACAAAGAGTGCTTATGAATGTTGAAAATGTTTCGAAGAAGGCCTTGTTAGACGTTTGTGAACGCAGTGGATGCCCCAGCACATCATCAACCAGTGAAATCTTGGAAAAGACGAAAGAAATGGTTATGGACGAGAAGCCGTTGATATGTAGTTTCCAGTCATTTTATTGCAACAAGTCATATCAAAAAATACGACGCATTTTCTGGAGAGCCACAACGTGCGGGTCCCTTGAAACATCATATTTTCATAAAATTAAAGTTTCTGTACAAAAACCGCCAAATATAGTCTTCAACTGCAGACGACTTAATCCAATACTGTGCTTAAACGTGACCTATCACCTCATTGGCCACGGTGCTCTCCACGAAGCAATAATGCTACGTGTCTGATTCTGCCTTCCCGCTTGAAAACACTCCGGAACTTGGAATTCCACGTTCTGACGTGACAAGACTCGATCAGCTCCTCGTCCACGTTCCCTTTCAAGTCCCATGTGAGGGCGACATTAAGGGTATTTACCAAAACAACGAGAAATCAATGCCTGTATCATTTGGATGCGTAGTGTCAGTCGTTCATCCTGCACTCCGCCCTCAAATGGAATAAAGCACTCCTTCGTCAGGCCACGAGTGGCCTACCGGGACCATCCAACCGCCGTGTCATCCTCAGTGGAGGATGCAGATAGGAGGGGCGTGTGGTCAGCACACCGCTCTCCCGGTCGTTATGATGGTATTCTTGACCGAAGCCGCTACTATTCGGTCGAGTAGCTCCTCAATTGGCATCACGAGGCTGAGTGTACCCCGAAAAATGAAAACAGCGCATGGCGGTGTAACATCCACGAGATAAATTTTTGGCTACAGTGCGACGAGAGGAAATTATACCTCTAACAGTTATAAACATTATCTATTCGACGTATGAAAAAACAGTGAAAACTTATATATATATATATATATATATATATATATATATATATATATATATTAATTATTTATATAATATTCTATGAAGTAATTGGACATATCGATGTGTATCATACAAAGACAGTGATAATTGTAAATTCCTTTTATGATCTGCGTTTGTCTTCTTTTGTTTTTTACCTTTTGTTGGTTGGATTTTGTAGACTGCGGACGCATATCGAACTGAGGTCTGTTAAGAAATTGTAATTTATTTGTTAATTATTACTTGAAAATAGAGTTCATTATTATTATAAACATGAGTGAATAATTATTTGTAACTTTAATTCCTCTCTCAGTAAGCATTATCTGTGTTAATTATTTCTTTCCGCTGCAAGGAGCGCAGCCATTGATGATAGCGATTTGTATCGCGTCTTTGTCTGTGTTTTCCTTAGAAACAAATCAAATGTTTGCTTGATGAAGTCTAAATAGTGCACAATATGAAAGTATAGTTTATAGAGTTTGATAATCATTTAAAATACTTATTTGCTCTAACAATAGAAAGTCTGTAACAATTGTCTGCCGCCATCTTAACAATTATCTCAGCGGCAAATTCAAATTACGAAACTCTGCAGATATAAATGCCGAAGGTAATACAAATGTGTAAAAATAAATGTGTACCGGTGGTTCCGAACTCATTTTAATGAAAATAATTCGAATCAAATTGGTTCTTTAAAAACAATGCTCATAGCGCGATCGTTATAACAAACTTTTCTAGCTGATGTATGGAGCCGAAATTAATTACGCACGAGTTGCGAAGAATATTGTTTCAGGTAACATACGTCAGTGCTGTGCGCGCCTGATATTCGGTGGTTTTAATGATCATTTTGCTGAAGATAACTGCTTCCATATTAATCAATAGTTGTAAGGAATCTGTTGTATGAACTATGATTTAGTGACACTTACACAACTTACAGACAACACTAACACGACGTTAACTTGGAGTTCTTTAGCAACTTGAACAAATCTTTAGCCGGGAGAAAAATTATTTAGTATATATTCAATGTAATAAAATAAGATTATCATTTCCATTTACAAATTAGTTAAATACCAAACCACTGAATAACCCAACGACGCCACAGCGGCCTGGATGGTCACCCATCCAAGTGCCAACCACGCCAGACAGCGCTTAACTTCAGTGATCTCACGGGAACCGGTGTATCCACTGCGGCAAGGCCGTTGTTACAAATGGAATAGAAGGGGAATAAAATGGTAATAGTACACCATGTGACGTTTTCCAAGCACCAAAAGTTTGCTGGGACCATACTCTTTTTTAAAATGTCACTGTGCAGGAAAGGATGAATTTTACCATCTGTTTGGACTAGAAGTTTAGAAAAACGTCACCACACCATGATGCGGAAACCACTGTTTTAAATGGACGGTACCTAATATTTTTTGGTGTCCCTTTAGTTTTATGGTCGACTTGCATACTGAAACCTTTTCAGTAGATGTAATTTGCCTGTCTCACAATTCACAGCATGTGGGCGCTTTGGTTTTGCTATTGTACTACTACACCAGCATCTAATTATTATTTTTAATTTCATTCACAGTGGATATTAGCTGTGTCGTCCGAACAAGACGCAGAGAGGGCAAAAGCACCACAGACGAAAAGATGGGAGCTGGTGGCAGTGCCATAGAGACTCGCCACTTGCGCGAGTTCCACCAGCGCCACAGGCGGCGCTGAGGATGAAGATATCGAGTTCCCCTCGGCCAGCAGCCGGCCGAGTACAATCTACCAATGACCGGACGACAATGGATAGAAGCCTACTCGAGAGACAGAAGAGCAGCTCTCGCCCACTTGGTTACACTACAAATCATCGTCCAGGGCTGACTTAGACAGGGAACGTCGTTTAGTGAACTGTTAGAAGTGAGCAGACAGTTGTAATCTGTATTTGCTATGTATTGTGAAGTTTACCTACGATTATATGCACTTAGCCATTGAGGACCTTTCTTGTGTTATATTGCGAGCAGTGTTGTAGACTTAATTATTCATCAAGACGCAAGTATAATCAAACTTTTTAGCTCATATGTGTGACTTTCTTACTAATTTGTTGGAATGTTGTAGAATCCTCGTTCTCCTATCCTGTTACCTGACACTCGGGCATAGCTGTGTAACAGTGGCAGGGAGAAACTGTGTTAGCGGTGTACTGCACCAGAAGCCGTTTAACGAACTCACAAACTCGGCCTAACGTAACGACAGTGGTAACTCGGCCTCCGCTGCAGTAACGACGAGGCCTTTACAAAATTGGCGACGAGGGTTAACAAAAATATTGAATAAAACTCCATGATTGTAGCAGAGAAAGAGACTGGCCGAAAAAACACGATATTAAATATCATATTACAATAAAATTAATGTCTGTAATGTTATCTTGCAACTATCAGATTCTAGATTTTATGTGTATTTTTATGATCGCACGCGGTAAACAATATGTTGCAGTCTGTTAAGCTTTAAATACCTTCTCCCTGCGGTGCGATATAAATTTTGTATGAAAATGATAGATCACATAACTAATGAGGAGGTATTGAATAGAATTGGTGAGAAGAGGAGCTTGTGGCACAACTTGACTAGAAGAAGGGATCGGTTGGTAGGACATGTTCTGAGACATCGAGGGATCACCAATTTAGTACTGGAGGGCAGCGTGGAGGGTAAAAATCGTAGAGGGAGGCCAAGAGATGAATACACTAAGCAGATTCAGAAGGTTGTAGGCTGCAGTAGGTCCTGGGAGATGAAGAAGCTTGCCCACGATAGAGTAGCATGGATAGCTACATCAAACTAGTCTCAGGACTGAAGACCACAACAACAACAACGAAACTTTACGGCGTGTCCTTTTTTTAACTCCACTAGAAGAAAATACGTTAAATTTACTTCGATCTCTACATTAAACCTTAAACGAATCTGTAGCATTTCAAGATGGATGTTTCTTTGCAACCTCTATCCTGGCATGCCTATTTTTTCAATTTGTGAGTGGCTACATGATGTTCGTCTACCATTTAAATCACCTGCTAGTAGGCGAAGTTTTATAGTATAGGCATGTAGGTTCGGTCCATTATGCTGCTCCAGATCCCTAATTCGTAGAGGTATTTTTCTTGGATGAGCAGCCGACTGCTTACGAATTATTCTGTCCGCCCCCTTCGTTGTATTTCGAGGACGACCTGATCTTGGCTTATTGGTCACTCTTGCTTCCTGTTTTCGCTGACGGTTCCACACACTTATTAGTTGTTGTGTTAGGGCTTAGTCCCTAGCAACGTTAGAATGCGACTTTCACTTCTTCGAAGCGCGAAAAACGGCTTGTCTCACATCAGTCGTGTATTTTTTTTTGTGTATATTTTGGTATACTTTTAGTTGTCTCTGCAAAAAAAAACCAACACTCTCTGAATTTCTAAGTAAAAATAGTTAGTGAATACCGAATCACCAAAGCAGATTATAAAATGCCTTTGAGCTGAAGGACTATACTTACGTTGTTATTGTATGGCCTTGATTGTTTACTAAATATGCTACCGCAGCGGCGTGAAGCCCTTCACGAAGTGACACAGTTATATGCTTTACTCTGTCGTGTCTGTATACAAACAATACTGCCAACATCACACCGCAATTACAAAATACTTTTGTTGCGCTACTATAGGTGTAAGATATTCATTGGAGATCCAGTTCTCTGACGTCGCTGCTTTCACGAAGAATGAAGTCCACAGCATGGAAGAATGCTGTCGCGTTGTGTGTTGTGTCGATGGCGAGCGAATACAATGGATACGTTGAGTCAGAAGCGAGCGAGCCGCGTCACCCCAAGGGTCCCACTCAACTGGGCTAACTTTATGGCGCGCCGGGGCGCGAGTGGCGGTTGTCGGAGATGAGGCCTCGTTATCACCGTACAATGGCGACCGCGAGTTATGGGACATTAAATAGATGGTGAGGGCTCACTCCGCGCCTAATAAAGTGAGTGACAACTTCCGCGCCTAATGCCGCGACAGAATGTGCCCGTGTGCTCCACAGTACGTAGCAGACGACGAGATGGCTGTAGAGCAGGGGCGACAGTTAAAGGAGAAAAATACCTGCCACAGGCCACAAAAAAGCGAATATTGGGGATTTTAATCAAGCGCTAACTGCAGAAATCCATCTACGTATTCGTAATATACAAGGTGATTAAAGAAATCCGGGTAAATGCGAGTAGGACTCGCGCATTGATTTCCCATGTAAACCGATTTATGTATATTCATAGTTCACCCATACAGGAATCGAGAATATCGATGATTTTTGTCAAAACAGTATCGACAATGGCAGTATATCAGTCCCAGAAATTCCAAGTCTTCCGAGCATAAAAAAAAGAAGTTTTTTCATGTAATGTAATTACACATTACCAATACTCATATTTTTTCCTTTGCTTATGCTGTGAAACTAGGCTTCTTGCGAAATTTCATGATTCTAGGCCAAATAGAAGTTCTCTATAGGTTTCGATGAGTGAGTTTGCGAGAATCAAAATACAACATAAATTCCAGAATGAGATTTTCACTCTGCAGCGGAGTGTGCGCTGATATGAAACTTCCTGGCAGATTAAAACTGTGTGCCCGACCGACACTCGAACTCGGGACCTTTGCCTTTCGCGGGCAAGTGCTCTACCATCTGAGCTACCGAAGCACGACTCACGCCCGGTACTCACAGCTTTAGTTCTGCCAGTATCTCGTCTCCTATCTTCCAAACTTTACAGAAGCTCTCCTGCGAACCTAGCAGAACTAGCACTCCTGAAAGAAAGGATATAGCGGAGACATGGCTTAGCCACAGCCTGGGGGATGTTTCCAGAATGAGATTTTCACTCTGCAGTGGAGTGTGCGCTGATATGAAACTTCCTGGCAGATTAAAACTGTGTGCCCGACCGGGACTCGAACTCGGGACCTTTGCCTTTCGCAGGCAAGTGCTCTACCAACCGAGCTACCGAAGCACGACTCACGCCCGGTACTCACAGCTTTAGTTCTGCCAGTATCTCGTCTCCTGCCTTCCAAACTTTACAGAAGCTCTCCTGCGAACCTAGCAGAGCTAGCACTCCTGAAAGAAAGGATATAGCGGCGACATGGCTTAGCCACAGCCTTGGGGATGTTTCCAGAATGAGATTTTGACTCTGCAGCGGAGTGTGCGCTGATATGAAACCTCCTGGCAGATTAAAACTGTGTGCCCGACCGAGACTCGAACTCGGGACCTTTGCCTTTCGCAGGCAAGTGCTCTACTATCTTTTTTTTTTTTAAAAAAATCTTTATTATTGAACAAACGGAGAGTACATATATATATACACAAAGCAAAAGTTCTTCAAGGTACCAGTTAAACATATACAAATGAGTGTTAGGTAAACAAATTATTAGAAGAACATTAAATACAACAAAATAGAACATATCCTGTTTTCCTTTTTTTTGTTCTTTTTGTTTTGTTTTTGTTTAAAAATTTGTATTGAACTAACTAAAAGTACATATATATTCACCATGCAAGAGTTCTTCAAGGTACCATTTAAAAATATACAAATGACTGTTAGGTAAACAAAATATATATATATATATATATATATATATATATATATATATAGATATATATATTAAAAAAGAAAAACATTAAATACAACAAAATATAACATATTCTGTCTTCTTCCTTTTTGAAAAAAAAACAAAACAAAAAAAAATTTTTTTTGGTGTTTGTTTTTGGTCGATGCATGAGAACGTGGATAAGGGTGTTGCATCATGTGACAGGTAGGCATGGTACACCCCAACTTTGAGGGGGGTCAAGGAAGACGCTGCGGAGATAACCGGCAAAAGTTTGTCGGTAAGATGGTTTTCGGGTGAGGGTGTTATGCGCGGTCACAACTTTGTACCAGAAGTCAAGGACTGTATGTGGACCACTCTGAAAGAGGTATTCTAAAGCTTGTCCTCGAAACCAGATTAGGGTATGGTGCTTAGCAAGAGGGTAGTGAAATGTCTGGGGCAACAGCAGGAAATCCGGGGTTACCGTCGTTGGCGGGGCACGGAGGTAAAAGCCCACGATTCGTTGGATGAGGAGCCATACGTTTTGTTTCAGGGGGCACGTAAGACGGTGCTCGTCGGTGTCTTCGAGCTGACAGTCAGGGCAGAGTGGGGAGGTGGCCATTCCTATGCGATAAAATCGACTATTAGTCGGGAATTTTCCATAGACTAAAACATACCAGAGTGCAGACACAGACGACGGTAAAAAGGGTGCATGCACACACCCCCAAACCGTGCGCCAGTTAATGTCAGGATGCTGTAGCACCATGGGGTCGCAAGGGTTGGACAGCATAAACAAACGATAATAATCTTTTGTACGGGGAGGACGGGTGACTGGAAGATCGGCCCGAACGTAGCTGAGTTCCATGAAACAATTGGCGACGTAGTACAATAATGGAGAAATAGGTGCCACATTGATCGGTGGATCGAGAGAAGCTGGTCGGAGGATATCTAAGAGACTGCGTGTTAAGGACGGGACCGGCCCCTGCCAGTGCCGCAACAGAGTGTGGACAAAGAGTGCAGAAGAGCGTGCCCGCACGTTGATGAGTCCGAGGCCACCTTTTGCAGGAGGCAGAGTGGTGTAGCGGACTTTGAAAAGTGCCCCTGCTGACACGAAATATCCAAAGGCTGATTGGATGGGGCGGCCAAGGAGTAACGGCATTGGGAGGATCTGGGCGACGTGTACCAGTTTAGGGGCGACATAGATGTTGACATAGGACACACGTTGGAGTTGGTTTAAGTTACGGTGCACTTGACCGCGGACATGGAGCCGAATCGACTGCAAAAGCCGCCGGTAAGCCAGGGCCACTGTGCGGTGTGTGGAGCTCGTAAATTCGATACCCAAGTAACGAAGGGTGGCACTGACTGGGAGTGGGGTCGGCACCATAGCCGGGAGGCCGCGCCCAATGGGCATCATAGTCGATTTACGGACATTAAGAATGCTACCAGAAAGACGTCCATACTGGTGGATCCATTGGATGGCGTCGTTGAGTTCCGTGGAGGAGCAGGTGAGAAAGAGGAGATCGTCCGCATAAGCCCTACAGTGAAAGGTGTGGTCACGCAAAGTGAGGCCCTGCAGTCTAGAGGTAAGTCCAGTGATGAGGGGCTCAAGTGCAATGGCATATAGTAAAGTAGACATAGGGCATCCTTGACGCACAGAGCGGCGTATGGGAATCGGTCCTACAAGCCTCCCATTGACTTGAACCATCGAGACCGCGGGAAGTAGTAACCGGCGAATGGCATCGACAAAAAGCAATGGGAACCCCATACGTGTCGCCACCATGAGGAGGAATGGGTGTCGGACGCGATCAAAGGCACTCGTGAAATCGATGGATACCAGTGCTGCACGAAGGCGACAAACCGACGCCAGTGCAATGAGGTCACGGCATTCTCCTAGGGCTGTTTGTAAGGTGGCCCCACAACCACGTGCAGTCTGCTCAGGTGAAAGGACCGTAGGTAAGACGGTGCGTATGCGCGCTGCTAAGAGGCGTGCATAGATTTTATAGTCTGCATTCAAGAGTGTAAGGGGGCGATAGGCAGAGACATGAGACCCTCCCTTCGGTTTAGGCACAGGTAGAAGAATGCCAGTGACGAATTCAAGTGGAATTGGGAAGGACGGAGTAAAGAGTTCCTGAATCATTTCCGTCCAGCGAGGAAGCATTAACGTGGTGAACGCCCGGTAAAACTCCACTGGGAGACCATCTGGTCCGGGTGATTTGTTCTTGGCCCCTTTGTTGATCGCATCTACCACCTCTTCTGCGGTGATTGCAGACATCATGGACGTTGACTCCGCTACGGTGAGGGTCCGATCAGGGGAAGGACGGAGATCATCAGGAATGGGCGTCGCCATCGGTTCATCATCATAAAATTGGCGATAATGTTCAGCAAAGGCAGACACGACTGCCGCCTGTGTTGTGTGGTGAACACCATCGGAGGTCGTGATGTTGGGGACGAAAAGCCGACGTCGACGACTATGGTCGGATGCGGCATGGATTGTGGATGGGGTTTGGTCGTGGAGGAGGTCTTGTCGTCGGGAACGCACCACGACACCATGCAGTCGTGCACGTTGAAGAGAGAGGAGACGAGCTTTAGTACGTTGTCGTTCCCTGTCGGTGTCTGGTGATGGAGGGAGCGCATCGAGCTCACGGAGGACGGCGTAGTGAAAATTTGTGGTGTCTCGACGCCATGCTGCTGCTTCCTTGCCACATTGTATGAAGGCCTTTCTGATCGCAGGTTTGGCACATTTGAGCCACCAATGGAACGTGGATGTGTACTGCGGAAGGCGTCTTTCGCAAGACGCCCATGTAGTGGCAATACATTGTCGGCAGTGTGGATCATTAAGGAGGGAGGTATTAAGCTTCCAGTAACCTCTGCTGCGCCACACTGACTGAGGTGGCAGGGCCAGGGAGCAAATGACGGCGCAATGGTCCGAAAATGCAAGGGGCCATCGTTCAGCTTGGGCGACTTCATTGCCGAGGTGAGCAGAGACATAAAACCGGTTCAGTCTGCTCGCAGAATGTGCTGTATAATGGGTAAAACCGGGGGTATTGCCATGAATTTTCTCCCAAACGTCCACTAGATGAAAATCGTTGATTAAGGTGAGCAGCGCCGGGCATGGCGAATAACCAGGCACTTGGTCCTGCGGATGGAGGACACAGTTGAAATCGCCTCCCATGATAAGGCGATCATAGCGTCCAGAAAACAGGGGCGCCACGTCATGTCCGAAGAAAGTGGACCGCTGCCGACGGTTCGTGGAGCCAGACGGAGCGTAGATATTGATGACGCGCGTGTCGAAGATGGTAACAGCCATGCCTCTTCCACAGGGAAGGATTGTCGTGTCCGTGAGTGGGATTCCTTCGCGTATGTAGAAAGCCACTCCACGCCCTGATGGATCACATGTGGACGTGTATGAGTCGTAGCCGTAGACTGGTGGTAGTGTGGCAACGTGTACTTCCTGAAGAAGGGCGACGTCGACGTCAGAGGCCCGAAGCATGTCACATAGGAGTTGCAGCTTGGGTGCAGTGCCGATCATGTTGATGTTCAGTGTGGCAAACCGGTACGTTTGTTTCAGTGGTGGTGGACGCGCATCTACCATCACCAAGGGAAGTAAGAGGAGGGCACCGACAGGAAGTCCCGTCCCATCAGCTGCAATGCCTCGCTTTTGATGTTAACAGGCAGCCTCGTCCGGCGGAGGCAACTCATCCGGAGGAGGGGGCGTACCTTCCTCAATGTCGTCGGCCCATGCTCCTGTGCCGTGGGTCTGTCCAATGTCCATGGGAATTGCGTCGTGGTGAGAGAGATCTGGAGTTGTCGGCGGGGAGACAGGCGTCTCAACCGGCGCACCGATCGTTACATTGTGCGTGGCGACCTCCATAGTGGTCCCGTCCTGCGGAACGTCTTGTTCATCTTGAAAGTTGTCCGCCGACCTCTGCGTGGAAATGTCGGCTGCCTGGGTTTCGTCTTCGTCGTCGCGGGTGGCAACGCTCTGAGAGCCCGTGGGTGAACGGCGACGGCGTTTGCGCCTACGTGGCGAGCGTTGTTTGCGCACGTGTTCCTCAGTGTCGGACGACGGCAAGGAGGTGCGTCGACCTGGTTCGAAGGCGTCGGTGGGTACAATGAAATTGTCAAACAGGTGTTGTGAAGATGTACTGGTCTCCTGAGCGTCCGGTGCGGGAGCCTGTTCGGCGGCAAGGTTGTCAGGTGGGACGTCTGCACCGTCCGTTGGTGACTGGGACGGTGGGACGTGCCGATCGGAAGGACCGGGCGACGGACTGGACGAAACTGTAGACGTGGCAAGAGCCGCTGCGTAAGTGACCGGTAGGGCGGTCATCGTGGGTGTGACGGACGCTTCCGACAACGGGAGCTGCGCGACACGTCGTTGATTGCATTCAGACCGTAGGTGACCTTCTTTCCCGCAACCGGAACAGGTCCGAGGTTGGCCGTCGTACATTATAATGGCACGGCAGCCTCCGATACGTAGATAGGAAGGCACGTGTTTCTGCAACTCGATGCGGACCTGTCTAACACCGTTTAAAACTGGATAGGTCTGAAATTGGACCCATCGTTCGGCAACATGTTCCAGAACGTTGCCATAGGGACGGAGCGCCTCGATGACGACGTCTGCAGGTAGTTCGAACGGCAGTTCGAAGATCCTTATCGTCCGTGTGCCGAGACCTGCGTGATCGACGGTAACGGGTCCGACGTTGCCGTCGGAATGACAGAAGCGCAGTCCACGTTTTGCCTCTTGAAGCACCTTGTTGCACGCCGCATCGTTGATCATTTTGACGTAGACGGTACTGCTAACTATGGACAAGTGGATACCAAGTAGATCCGTTGGTGGTATTTTAACTTCATCGCGTATAAATCGTTCTACCTCCAGGGCCTTGGGTCGGGCGAAGTCGGAACAAAAGTTGAAACGTAATGTCTTCTTCCGATAGTTGTGCGCCATGGTGGTCTAGAAGGAAAACGGCACTTACAGCGGCGGAAGTAAACACAAACACACCGTGCGCGCCTCGCCCGCAGCGCTCTGGCGCGTGACCGCCTCGCAGCACTGCCGGCGGCAGACTGTGTCTGAGCTACCGAAGCACGACTCACGCCCGGTACTCACAGCTTTAGTTCTACCAGTATCTCGTCTCCTATCTTCCAAACTTTACAGAAGGGGTATCTGTTGAGAGGCCAGACAAACATGTGGTTCCTGAAGAGGGGCAGCAGCCTTTTCAGAGAAAGAAAACTGGCGTTCTACGGATCGGAGCGTGGAATGTCAGATCCCTTAATCGGGCAGGTAGGTTAGAAAATTTAAAAAGGGAAATGGATAGGTTAAAGTTAGATATAGTGGGAATTAGTGAGGTTCGGTGGCAGGAGGAACAAGACTTTTGGTCAGGTGAATACAGGGTTATAAATACAAAATCAAATAGTGGTAATGCAGGAGTAGGTTTCATAATGAATAAAAAAATAGGAGTGCGGGTTACCTACTACAAGCAGCATAGTGAACGCATTATTGTGGCCAAGATAGACACAAAGCCCATGCCTACTACAGTAGTACAAGTTTATATGCCAACTAGTTCTGCAGATGATGAAGAAATTGAAGAAATGTATGACGAGATAAAAGAAATTATTCAGGTGGTGAAGGGAGACGAAAATTTAATAGTCATCGGTGACTGGAATTCGTCAGTAGGAAAAGGGAGAGAAGGAAACATAGTAGGTGAACATGGATTGGGGGGAAGAAATGAAAGAGGGAGCCGCCGTGTAGAATTTTGCACAGAGCATAACTTAATCATAGCTAACACTTGGTTCAAGAATCATAAAAGAAGGTTGTATACCTGGAAGAATCCTGGAGATACTAAAAGGTATCAGATGGATTATATAATGGTAAGACAGAGATTTAGGAACCAGGTTTTAAATTGTAAGACATTTCCAGGGACAGATGTGGATTCTGACCACAATCTATTGGTTATGAACTGCAGATTGAAACTGAAGAAACTGCAAAAAGGTGGGAATTTAAGGAGATGGGACCTGGATAAACTGAAAGAACCAGAGGTTGTAGAGAGTTTCAGGGAGAGCATAAGGGAACAATTGACAGGAATGGGGAAAAGAAATACAGTAGAAGAAGAATGGGTAGCTCTGAGGGATGAAGTAGTGAAGGCAGCAGACGATCAAGTAGGTAAAAAGGCGAGGGCTAATAGAAATCCTTGGGTAACAGAAGAAATATTGAATTTAATTGATGAAAGGAGAAAATATAAAAATGCAGTAAATGAAGCAGGCAAAAAGGAATACAAACGTCTCAAAAATGAGATCGACAGGAAGTGCAAAATGGCTAAGCAGGGATGGCTAGAGGACAAATGTAAGGATATAGGGGCTTGTCTCACTAGGGGTAAGATAGATACTGCCTACAGGAAAATTAGAGAGACCTTTGGAGAGAAGAGAACCACTTGTATGAATATCAAGAGCTCAGATGGCAACCCAGTTCTAGGCAAAGAAGGGAAGGCAGAAAGGTGGAAGGAGTATATAGAGGGTTTATACAAGGGCGATGTACTTGAGGTCAATATTATGGAAATGGAAGAGGATGTAGACGAAGACGAAATGGGAGATAAGATACTGCGTGAAGAGTGTGGCAGAGCACTGAAAGACCTGAGTCGAAACAAGGCCCCGGGAGTAGACAGCATTCCATTAGAACTACTGATGGCCTTGGGAGAGCCAGTCATGACAGAACTCTACCATCTGGTGAGCAAGATGTATGAGACAGGCGAAATACCCTCAGACTTCAAGAAGAATATAATAATTCCAATCCCAAAGAAAGCAGGTGTTGACAGATGTGAAAATTACCGAACTATCAGTTTAATAAGTCACAGCTGCAAAATACTAACGCGAATTCTTTACAGACGAATGGAAAAATTGGTAGAAGCGGACCTCGGGGAAGATCAGTTTGGATTCCGTAGAACTGTTGGAACACGTGAGGCAATACTAACCTTACGACTTATCTTAGAAGAAAGATTAAGAAAAGGCAAACATACGTTTCTAGCATTTGTAGACTTTGAGAAAGCTTTTGACAATGTTAACTGGAATACTCTCTTTCAAATTCTGAAGGTGGCAGGGGTAAAATACAGGGAGCGAAAGGCTATTTACAATTTGTACAGAAACCAGATGGCAGTTATAAGAGTCGAGGGGCATGAAAGGGAAGCAGTGGTTGGGAAAGGAGTGAGACAGGGTTGCAGCCTCTCCCCGATGTTATTCAATCTGTATATTGAACAAACAGTAAAGGAAACAAAAGAAAAATTCGGAGTAGGTATTAAAATTCATGGAGAAGAAGTAAAAACTTTGAGGCTTGCCGATGACATTGTAATTCTGTCAGAGACAGCAAAGGACTTGGAAGAGCAGTTGAACGGAATGGACAGTGTCTTGAAAGAAGGATATAAGATGAACATCAACAAAAGCAAAACGAGAATAATGTAATGTAGTCAAATTAAATCGGGTGATGCTGAGGGAATTTGATTAGGAAATGAGACACTTAAAGTAGTAAATGAGTTTCGCTATTTAGGGAGTAAAATAACTGATGATGGTCGAAGTAGAGAGGATATAAAATGTAGACTGGCAATGGCAAGGAAATCGTTTCTGAAGAAGAGAAATTTGTTAACATCGGGTATAGATTTAAGTGTCAGGAAGTCGTTTCTGAAAGTATTTGTATGGAGTGTAGCCATGTATGAAAGTGAAACATGGACGATAACTAGTTTGGACAAGAAGAGAATAGAAGCTTTCGAAATGTGGTGCTACAGAAGAATGCTGAAGATAAGGTGGGTAGATCACGTAACTAATGAGGAGGTATTGAATAGGATTGGGGAGAAGAGAAGTTTGTGGCACAACTTGACTAGAAGAAGGGATCGGTTGGTACGACATGTTTTGAGGCATCAAGGGATCACAAATTTAGCATTGGAGGGCAGTGTGGAGGATAAAAATCGTAGAGGTAGACCAAGAGATGAATACACTAAGGAGATTCAGAAGGATGTAGGCTGCAGTAGGTACTGGGAGATGAAGAAGATTGCACAGGATAGAGTAGCATGGAGAGCTGCATCAAACCAGTCTCAGGACTGAAGACCACAACAACAAATTACTTGTTAACAATTCTCGAATTTATTTCCTTTACTTGTACTGCGAAACCTTGCTTTTGGCCGAATTTTATGATTCTATGTCAACGGGAAGTACCATAAGATTTTCGTGAGCAAGTTTGCTGGTCTCGAAATATGTGACATAAATGACCGTATCTTTTGACTGCAATTTCTTACACTGCCAAAGGACCGTAGACTTTGTATTGACATAACTCTTTAGCAGTTGAATAAACAGACAGACACACGGACGGACAACAAAGTGTTCCTTTCGGGATTCCGTTTTTAGCGATTGAGGTACATATACCTACAACTGTCCCATATTACTAAAAGCTGTACTACTATTTGCGGCAGCGCAGTTGTTCCACGTGACGGTAGTGCTGCAGTAGATGGTTTCAGTCACCGTAATAAGATCCTCATAATCAGCTGTCCGATGTAGAGCGGCACACGACATTACTCTCCCAAGAAAAACATATTTCGTCTCTTCTTGGTGTCTAAGTTTCCATTTGCTTCATATTCTTTTGTCCAAAGCGTCTTATAGTAATTCTGACCATTGTAAACTACTAATTACGTCGATATTCATATTATCTTTCGTATCCTTGATTTGGCACAGGGCCGTGGGTAAGGGACGTGGTAAGGTACTGGCCCATAAATGGCAACTACTTAGTGTAAACAATGATTTATTAAACTTCCTGGCAGATTAAAACTGTGTGCCCGACCGAGACTCGAACTCGGGACCTTTGCCTTTCGCGGGCAAGTGCTCTACCATCTGAGCTACCAAAGCACGACTCACGCCCGGTCCTCACAGATTTACTTCTGCCAGTATCTCGTCTCCTACCTTCCAAACTGTGAGGACCGGTCGTGAGTCGTGCTTCGGTAGCTCAGATGGTAGAGCACTTGCCCGCGAAAGGCAAAGGTCCCGAGTTCGAGTCTCGGTCGGGCACACAGTTTTAATCTGCCAGGAAGTTTCATATCAGCGCACACTCCGCTGCAGAGTGAACATCTCATTCTGAATAATTTATTAAACAACAAAAAATATTAATCAGTTTAGCCAGTGGAAGCAGTACTAAAATATAATAGGTCCAGACCATTGCCTTTCGAGTCCACCAAAGACTAGCATACGAGGTGTGTGAGAAAAGTAATGAGACAGACAACAATGTGAGCGAGCTGGCAACACTGTGTTGTTCTACTTGTATAGACTGGTGTGTTCACACCTTCTACATGCTCAGTCGCAGTTTCTGCTCCGAACAGCCACTCTGGCGGGTGGGTTAAATATGATGATGTTTGTATAATACGCCGCGTCCTCACGCGAACATGTCAAGTAATTTTGTGGTCAGGCAGAAAGCGATGGAGAACATACTGACCTTAGTTTCCAGTCTGCACGGTCACATACTGGTCCAGCCCACTGAAAGAAATGTTTCTATTCTCCTTCTACTTAGCAGTATCAGACTATGATTATAAAAGTGGTTCAAATGGCTCTAAGCACTATGGGACTTAACATCTGAGGTCATCAGTCACCAAGACTTAGAACTACTTAAACCTAACTAACCTAAGGACATCAAACACATCCATGCCCGAGGCAGGATTCGAACCTGTGACCTTAGCAGCAGCGCGGTTCCGGACTGAAGCGCCAAGAACCGCTCGGCCACCGCGGCCGGCGACTATGACTATAAATGAAGGTATAAAGCTCTAGTTCATAAATATATTGAGTGAAGTGTCTCACGTACAACACTTTGAAAGTCACTATGTTCAATCGACAGTAAATCTTTCTATCCTAAACAGCATTATTATCAGTTCAGAGGCGACCTCTACTGTACGTTCCCACTAAATAGTCCTTCGTCTTGATTACTAATACTTAAATAAGTGTTCAAAATAAATGGTCGCCACAAAAGTGGAAATAATAGTTACCACTTGCCACCCGGATTTGTAATTATCACTAACAGTTACTTTAACAAAATCTAAGCGATCCAAGACGGTGTACAGTCCTCGCGAGATCACTATCAGTAATTACAGAACATACGTGTTTTGTCACAGTCCGTCTCTGACGCCATCCGAGGCAGACCGGAATCCGACGTTTAACAGACGCGGATCTAATAGTGGCTGAGTGCGAAGTGAATCTTCTCCTGCCTCTCGGGCTGTTTATGTACGTGCCGCAGCGGACGGCCTAGGGAACATCTGCTGCCATCTGCCTTATGCACACGGCAGGAGCTGCTTGCCGTTTTACATACTGACTAATCGAAGGGGTAGTTCATATTCCTGTCTCGCTCTCTTCTCAGGGAACGCGTTTCTCTCACGTCTCTACGCTCTGCAACTGTACTATTTTGTAGGAAACGTTTTCCTGTCTTGAAAAAAAAAAGGCTGTAAACCACCTCCAAGGCGTCATCGTTTCCAAACTGTGAGGATCATTCTTTGTTGCAACAAAACTTTCAAGCAGGAATCTTTTAATCTACTGACAAATTCCAATTCTCAAGTGAGAAGTAACTGATGCAGTTCCTGCAAAATTTTCAGTTAGCAAGTCTTCCATTATCTATTGCACTACTTTTCATATCGTTCGACACACTACTCCGAAAAATTTCCTCTTCCGGCAAGACTTGGACAAACTGAAGGAAGATTTAAATCTATATGAAGGAGCATTAAGTGCAACGATAAACACTAAGAAAACTGCGCTCACATCCATAGGCACAAGACAGTACCAGCACCCTTAGTCCGTAACAGACATAAAATCCGCGGAGTACATAACCAAGCCAGTATTCAAAAAATGGCAGCTTGCAGTTGGCGAAGAATACTGTGTTTGGCAGAGCATTAGCTAAAGTAAACTTTAGAAGAAATCAGGCATTGTTCAAAATGTGTGTGAAGTCTTATGGGACTTAACTGCTAAGGTCATCAGTCCCTAAGCTTACACACTATTTAACCTAAATTATCCTAAGGACAAACACACACACCCATGCCCGAGGAAGGACTCGAACCTCCGCCGGGACCAGCCGCACAGTCCATGACTGCAGCGCCTAAGACCGCTCGGCTAATCCCGCGCGGCAAAATCAGGCATTGAAAACGAAGATGAAGTTAATAAACCTTTATAGTTACTATCAAATTCTTGGCTTATGACTCATATTCTTAACCTGCCCAAAGACTAGGTCGAGCTATAGTACAAGCGATCTTCAGGGTACTGCGGCGTGGATAAATTTTTAAGAACGCGTACACCACGTGTCCTTTGAAACCAAAACAAAGAGGCCTTGACGACCTGTCCGACATCGGTTTTGTTCCAGAAATACAGGTCTGAGTCTGAAAATACATAAAGCAGTCACAGGCACTCCACTCAAGAACCCTACTGAGTCAAAATTTTCGCAATATCTGTGGAACGTCGTATTGCAATTTTTTTTTTATCAGAGCGTGTTTTTATCAGAGGAAGTCCGCCGCACTTGATACGACGCTATTAATAGGACGATACTCACCAATGAAAAACTAGCAGTCATACACCAGATCAGGGCAGACGCCTTTGATAAGTGGAATCAACCGTTTATTCTGGAGCACAGTATTCCGTGTCAAACAGTCGCAGACACTTGGAAAACTAGTAAACCAGTAATCAGCCTGATACACAGAACCAAGCCAAACCATTCCACCGCAACAATAATCACGACACCATGTAAGTATGTATGTATGTATGTATGTATGTGTACCGAACTGTGGACCTAGGAACGACGGAGAGATTTTGTCCCCGCCGTAGCCCTCAGTGGTACACAACCCCACAACAGGCTTCAACAGCCCATCCATCCCACCGCCGCCCCACACTGAACCATGGGTTATTGTGCGGTTCGGCCCCCAGTGGACCCCACCGGGAACGACTCACACTAGGAGAGTGTAACTCAAACGTTTGCATGGTAGAGTAATTACGGTGTATGGGTAGGCGTAGAAATTGTTCGCGCAGCAGTCGCCGACATAGTGTAACTGAGGCGGACTAAGGGGAACCAGTTCGCATTTACCAAGGGGGATGGAAAACCGCCTTAAAAACCATCCACAGGCTGGTCGGCACACCGGGCCTCGACACAAATCAGCCGGGCGGATTCATGCCAGGGAGCGGCACGCCTTCCCACTCGGGAAGCAGTGCGTTAGACCGCACGGCTAGCCGGGCTGGCACAGCACAATTTCGCCTGTCTCATACATCTTGCTCACCAGATGGTAGAGTTTTGTCATGACTGGCTCTCCCAAGGCCATCAGTAGTTCTAATGGAATGTTGTCTACTCCCGGGGCTTGTTTCGACTCAGGTCTTTCAGTGCTCTGTCAAACTCTTCACGCAGTATCTTATCTCCCATTTCATCTTCATCTACATCCTCTTCCATTTCCATAATACTGTCCTCAAGTACATCGCCCTTGTATAAACCCTCTATATACTCCTTCCACCTTTCTGCCTTCCCTTCTTTGCTTAGAACTGGGTTGCCATCTGAGCTCTTGATATTCATACAAGTGGTTCTCTTCTCTCCAAAGGTCTCTTTAATTTTCCTGTAGGCAGTATCTATCTTACCCCTAGTGAGACAAGCCTCTACATCCTTACATTTGTCCTCTAGCCATCCCTGCTTAGCCATTTTGCACTTTCTGTCGATCTCATTTTTCAGACGTTTGTATTCCCTTTTGCCTGCTTCATTTACTGCATTTTTATATTTTCTCCTTTCATCAAATAAATTCAATATTTCTTCTGTTACCCAAGGATTTCTATTAGCCCTCGTCTTTTTACCTACTTGATCGTCTGCTGCCTTCACTACTTCATCCCTCAGAGCTACCCATTCTTCTTCTACTGTATTTCTTTTCCCCATTCCTGTCAATTGTTCCCTTATGCTCTCCCTGAAACTCTCTGCAACCTCTGGTTCTTTCAGTTTATCCAGGTCCCATCTCCTTAAATTCCCACCTTTTTGCAGTTTCTTCAGTTTCAATCTGCAGTTCATAACCAAAAGATTGTGGTCAGAATCCACATCTGCCCCTGGAAATGTCTTACAATTTAAAACCTGGTTCCTAAATCTCTGTCTTACCATTATATAATCTATCTGATACCTATTAGTATCTCCAGGATTCTTCCAGGTATACAACCTTCTTTTATGATTCTTGAACCAAGTGTTAGCTATGATTAAGTTATGCTCTGTGCAAAATTCTACAAGGCGGCTTCCTCTTTCATTACTTCCCCCCAATCCATATTCACCTACTATGTTTCATTCTCTCCCTTTTCCTACTGACGAATTCCAGTCACCCATGACTATTAAATTTTCGTCTCCCTTCACTACCTGAATAATTTCTTTTATCTCGTCATACATTTCTTCAATTTCTTCATCATCTGCAGAGCTAGTTGGCATATAAACTTGTACTACTGTAGTAGGCATGGGCTTTGTGTCTATCTTGGCCACAATAATGCGTACACTATGCTGTTTGTAGTAGCTAACCCGCACTCCTATTTTTTTATTCATTATTAAACCTACTCCTGCATTACCCCTATTTGATTTTGTATTTATAACTCTGTAATTACCTGACCAAAAGTCTTGTTCCTCCTGCCACCGAACTTCACTAATTCCCACTATATCTAACTTTAACCTATCCATTTCCCTTTTTAAATTTTCTAACCTACCTGCCCGATTAAGGGATCTGACATTCCACGCTCCGATCCGTAGAATGCCAGTTTTCTTTCTTCTGATAACGACGTCCTGTTGAGTAGTCCCCGCCCGGAGATCCGAATGGGGGACTATTTTACCTCCGGAATATTTTACCCAAGAGGACGCCATCATCATTTAATCATACAGTAAAGCTGCATGTCCTCGGGAAAAATTACGGCTGTGGTTTCCCCTTGCTTTCAGCCGTTCGCAGTACCAGCACAGCAAGGCCGTTTTGGTTAATGTTACAAGACCAGATCAGTCAATCATCCAGACTGTTGCCCCTGCAACTACTGAAAAGGCTGCTGCCTCTCTTCAGGAACCACATGTTTTTCTGGCTTCTCAACAGATACCCCTCCGTTGTGGTTGCACCTACGGTACGGCCATCTGTATCGCTGAGGCACGCAAGCCTCCCCACCAACGGCAAGGTCCATGGTTCATGGGGGAATCATAGCTTGTAGTAACGTCTGTTACTACAAGCTATGATTTTTCTAAGAGTAAATCGTGAATGAAGTCGCACAGCTGGGACGAAAATCCAAATACACGCAATCTGATTAGAAGGAGTTTGTGAGGAGAACATACTGGAAATGTGGGAATATAGAATCAACTGGATATCCTCTGATGATAGCATTGATTATTTCGTGTGAATAAAGAAACAGCCGTGTCACGCGAGGACGATACTTTCTGAATATGTGCTTTTTGTGTGTTAATAGATCGTTGTCCTTAGGTATATGCTCCAAAATCCTACTATATGTCGATACCAATAATGTGGGTCTATAATTCAAAGAAAATATTCTGTGTCCTTTCTTGTGTATTTGCGTAATATTTAGGAACGGATCTTTTGTATACCGCGTGGTTGTACAAGATTGCTAAAAGTGGAGTTACTTCAACAGCTTACTCCGATAGGGGCCTAAATGGCACAGAGTCTAGATCAGAAGACTTTCCTTCCTGAAGTGACTTACGTCGCTTTGATAAGCCAAGAGTATCTGCTTTGAAATTGATCATTTTGACAGACGTTCTTGATTCGAATTATGTAATGTTTACTGCATCTTCATTGGTGAAAGAATTTCGGTAAACTATGTTTAGTAATTCCGCTTTAGTGGCGCTGTTGTTGGTAAAATAACAATTGCTGTCACACGGTGAGGAAGTTGATTGTGTCTTGCTGCTGACATATTTTTATATGACCAGAATATCTTTGGAATTTTTTCAGATTTTGGACAGTGTTTCATTGTGGAAACTATTTAAAGCCTCTGGCATCGAAGTCCGCCCCAGATTTTGAGATATAAGCCGTCGACAATCATAGATATATTGTGTTCTTTTAAATCTGGCTTGCTTTTTCTCGCTACTTCCGTAACAGCGTCCTTCTTTGTATACCATGAGGGATTCGTTCCGTCTCTTCTTAAATAACTTGGTATAAAACTTTCAATTGCCATCAACATTATTTCTCTGAATTTGAGCCATATTTGCTTCACAGCCGGCCGCGGTGGTCTAGTGATTCTAGGCGCGCAGTCCGGAACCGCGGTACTGCTACGGTCGCAGGTTCGAATGCTGCCTCGGGCATGGATGTGTGTGATGTCCTTAGTTTAGTTAGGTTTAAGTAGTTCTAAGTTCTAGGGGACTGATGACCACAGAAGTTAAGACCCATAGTGCTCAGAGCCATCTGAACCATTTTTTGCTTCACAGTTGTACAGTTAGTATAGAAGAAATGGAGATTATACCTTAGAAAGGCGTCAAGTGAATTTTTGTCTGATTTGTTAAAGAGATATATTTTAGGTTTACTTTTGATGAATTTCGCTGTTACGGAATTTAATCTCGCTAAAACAACCTCTTGGTCACCGATTCGTGTACTCATATGACACTCTCTATTGAAGTCACAGCAAACTAATGTTGTATCTGTCGGGTACAAAATGAGGCTCAGATTTTCGATTAAGCTTTCAGCAACTATTATATCTGAATTTCAGTATTTTAAAAGAAAAACTCCTTGTGCATTATGGACATGTTTCGCTTTACTTACGAGGCATCTTCAGTGGGTGTCCTGAAATGCATCTTATTACACGTTTTTCTCGTTTGTACATATAGGTTATCATTTGCACCATACGCTACAGGTTGAAACCAGTTCACTGAAAATTTTTATAATAAAATGTAAAACATCAAAACAGTGACATACTCGTAAATGCCGTATCTTTTGATTGGATTAATTTAGAAGCTTAAATTTTTCAAAATGCTAAGAGACCATAGACCTTACTATGTGACACACTTCAACTTGGTACCTCGACCCGGTCCTGAGAAACAGGTTCTTAACAACTGGACGGACAAATACGCTGACGGACAACAAAAGTAATCGTATAACGGTTCCGTTTTTCCTAGTGAGTCACGGAACCCTTAAAAATAAACAAGACGTAATTTTCCTCCCGTGTTTTACTGAGCTAAAGCCAAACTTATACAGTAAATTAAAGCAAACGACCGTTAATATGTTGATTGGCTCCAATAATAGCAATATATCTCGAATAATGTCTTCGGATTCGTAGATTATTTTGGCTGCATGTCATGTCAAATTAGTCCTATACCCAGGGAATGTGCGTAGCGGAGCAGTTGCAGGGATCATGCCTTGCCGTTCTATGCAAACTTGGAGGCAGTATTGTCGTTGCCTTCACCTGACCTGTAACGAAGTGTCAGGTGTGTATCTATGTCCTTTGGATGTCTGTAATGAGTGGTTGTATAGTGTGGTGTTGGTTTTATATTATTAAGGGTGAAAGGAACGGAGAGCGTCTAATCTGGTGCAGGCACATAGATTATTCCTTTCGAATACATCAAGGGGAGCACCAAGTTTAGCTTTCCCATCCGGCTTAAGCTCAGCGTCAACAGCGTCGTATGTACTCACTTATGACACAGGACAGAGGGGTTTGGAAATCGTTCCAGGGACCCTTGCCGGCCAAAACTGGCAGTGGAAATTTTTTACCGCTAGAATTCGAACATGCTTGCCCCCGAGTCGGTCGCCAATCCACACTAGTGCGTTGGCGACTTCGGCTTCGGAGGTCGGAAGTTTCATATACAGTGTGTACTATTCCTGTTAGGACCGTGGCTATGAAAAATAGGAGTCAATCTATTATGTTCACAAAATTAATATGTTTATTCAAAATAATATCCTCCTGAATCAATACACAACTAAAATCTTTTTAAAAATATGAATGTTTTAGTTGGACCGCTTTTTTCGCTTTGTGATAGATGGCGCTGTAATAGTCACAAACTTGTAAGTACGTGGTATCACGTAACATTCCGCCAGTGCGGACGGTATTTGCTTCGTGATACATTACCCGTGTTAAAATGGACCGTTTATCAATTGCGGAAAAGGTCGATATTGTGTTGATGTATGACTATTGTGATCAAAATGCCCAACGGGCGTATGCTATGTATGCTGCTCAGTATCCTGGACAACATCATCCAAGTGTTCCGACCGTTCGCCGGATAGTTACGTTATTTAAGGCAACAGGAAGTGTTCAGCCACATGTGAAATGTCAACCACGACCTGCAACAAATGATGATGCCCAAGTAGGTTTTTTACCTGCTATCGCGGCTAATCCGCACATCAGTAGCAGACAAATTGCGCGAGAATCGGGAATCTCAAAAACGTCGGTGTTGAGAATGCTACATCAACATCGATTGCACCCGTAACATATTTCTATGCACCAGGAATTGCATGGAGACGGCTTTAAACGTCATGTACAGTTCTGCCACTGGGCACAAGAGAAATTAGGGAACGATGACAGATTTTTTGCACGCGTTCTATTTAGCGACTAAGCGTCATTCACCAACAGCGGTAACGTAAACTGGCATAATATGCACTGATGAACAATGGAAAATCCACGATGGCTGCAACAAGTGGAACATCAGCGACCTTGGCATGTTAATGTGTGGTGCGGCATTATCGGAGGAAGGATAATTGGCCCCCGTTTTATTGATGGGAATCTAAATGGTGCAATCTATGCTGATTTCCTACGTTATGTTCTACCGATGATACTACAAGATGTTTCACTGCATGACAGAATGGTGATGTACTTCCAACAGGAAACCTAACCTAACCTAACCTGATGGATGTCCGGCACATAGCTCGCGTGCGGTTGAAGCCGTATTGAATAGCATATTTCATGACAGGTGGATTGATCATCGAAGCACCATACCATGGCCCCCACGTTCACCGGATCTGACGTCTCCGGATTTCTTTCTGTGGGGAAAGTTGAAGGATATTTGCTATCGTGATCCACCGACAACGTCTGACAATATGCATCAGCGCATTGTCAGTGTATGTGCGAACATTACGGAAGGCGAACTACTCACTGTTGAGAGGAATGTCGTTACATGTATTCCAAATGCATTGAGGTTGACGGACATAATTTTGAGCATTTATTGCATTAATGTGGTATTTATAGGTAATCACGCTGTAACAGCATGCGCTCTCAGAAATAATAAGTTCACAAAGGTACATGTATCACATTGGAACAACCGAAATAAAATGTTCAAACGTACCTACGTTCTGTATTTTAATTTAAAAAACCTACCTGTTACCAACTGTTCGTCTAAAATTGTGAGCCACATGTTTGTGACTACTACTGCGCCATCTGTCACAAAGCGAAAAAAGTGGTCAAACTAAAACATTCATATTTCTTTACATGCTACACGAATATGTAATAAAAATGGGGGTTCCTAGTTTAAAAAACGCAGTTTATATCCGTTTGACCTATGGCAGTACCATCAAGAGGGCCAACCATAGCGCCATCTGGTTTCCCCCTTCAAGCTAGACAAGTTTCGTTCTTTGTGGTTTTCTCGTTTGACGCTTATTTCGTAAGATATTTGGCCCGGTCACTATCAATGGACCACCCTGTATACAGTAAGTTCTGCCTCCCTCCAAATGAGGCAAAGTGTTTAACTAATAAAGACAATACACTGCTTAGGATTAAACCCTGTATAATAGGAATTTTGGGTGAATAAATTTTGTAGAAATGTCAATATGTGCAAATGTTCCGTTCTATTTAAGATGTTTGGTGGCTGCTATGTAATTACTGACCTTCACTTAGCGCTTTTAGTTTATTGTAAGAGGAAAAAGTTGTGTAGTTCCCCTCTGGAACGAAAAGTTGCAGTGCGCTCAAAATGTGGTTGGCAGGGATAGAAAGGATGAACCAAGAGTCAGTCGGAGACGAGCTACCGAACCGCCAACAGCTTATGTTCGAACAGTGTGTTGTGTTGGTGCCGAGAGAGGTTTTATGGATGGATTAATTAGCTGGCTCTGTTCTGGAAATTGTTCTTAGTAATCTGAGGATCATCGCCACTAAGAAATGACAGAGCTCAACATTACCGATTGCAAATCTACCTGCCAAGATGTACTCGGCACCACATTGCGCAGTAACTGCAACGGCACGGAGTTGTAGAAATGTGAAGTGAAGGATCAGATTATTTGGATGTTTTATTTGGTCCCAATAATAAGGTAACTTAAAAACAATTTCTGAAAACTTACCTTGAATCATCCCGAATCTCATAACCATTCAGGGTCCTTTCCTTATTAACCATGCTTACCGAGTGCCCTAGTTGTGAAAGTGAAAATATCAAAGCCAAGTTATTAATTGAATATGCCACATAAATACAGTAAAAAGAAGGTACTTAAATTCAATGTAAATTTGGCAAACTTGTGTGAGACAGTAAGTGCAGTTTTGTGAAAGTATCTCAGTAATTAAAACAGTTCTTTTTGAAGGTATGTGGGCTTTCAAAAGCATTAATTTATTTATTGGTTTCAAAGTAACAGCCTGATGCAATAAAGACAGGCATTAATTATATTTAAAGTTAGTCTCAGAAGTATTTACTTTAAAAACCTTGACTTGAAGTGTTTTCACAGTAATCAATCGTTGTACAGTCTGTTGGAAAGTACAAAAGGTGAGTCTGTGTTGAATTAATTTATGTCAGTTTGTGTCTGAAAGAAGTAAAGTTCAAATACTCTCACTGTTAAAAGCAAATTACTCAGGCTTGCTAAACTTATGGTTCTTATGTATGTTAAAGAATATATTGCCAATTTAAGGGGATTCATATTTTGTCTTTTGTTATTACTGAAAAAATATTAACATACAGATCATTACCTATGAAAACAGTAACTTCTTTTCTTTAGAGGACAGTGAGAATTTGTTTTTGAGGGAACTATGTTTAATTTTCATGCCATGTAGAAAAACATGCCATGCCCAGATTTATAATTTAGCAGTTAATTTTAATAGTTATGTTATTGAAGCTATTCAGTTAGACTAAGCCTTGAATATGAAAGTGTGTGTCATTAACTGTTTTGTTTAAACAAATAGGTTTGTTCTGCTGACTGTCAACATTTTCTTTAACATTATCATATGCTTGTGACTGAGTTCATTGCACCCTCGTGTGAGAAAGTAAGGTTGTGTCTTTCCGCTGAAGTTACTTATACCCATATTCTTTGAACAGGAATATTACACATCGCTATGCCTAATTAGGCTGGCGAACGTTTTTCTTTATTATTTGAACAGTTTAAATAGGAATAATATTATCTATTACTTGTTGTGTAATTACGTAATTCTGACTTTTCTGTCCGATAGGCAACCTCTGTTAGGCACATTGTAAGTAGGCTGTTTAGGTTTTCTTATTGGTAACGCCACGTAGCGCTCTGTATGAAAAATCACTGGCTGTGCTGTGTGCAGTCTGTGGCTAGTTTGCATTGTTGTCTGCCATTGTAGTGTTGGGCTGTTGGCTGTTAACAGCACGTAGCGTTGCGCAGTTGGAGGTGAGCCGCCAGCAGTGGTGGATGTGGGGAGAGAGATCGCGGAGTTTTGAAATTTGTAAGACTGGATGTCATGAACTGCTATATATATTACGACTATTAAGGTAAATACATTGTTTGTTCTCTATTAAAATCTTTCATTTGCTAACTATGTCTATCAGTAGTTAGTGCCTTCCGTAGTTTGAATCTTTTATTTAGCTGGCAGTAATGGCGCTCGCTGTATTGCAGTAGTTCGAGTAACCAAGATTTTTGTGAGGTAAGTGATTTGTGAAACGTATAGCTTAATGTTAGTCTGGGACATTCTTTTGCAGGGATTTTTGAAAGTCAGATTGCGTTGCGCTAAAAATATTGTGTGTCAGTTTTAAGCACAGTCTTGTATAATTGTTCTAAGGGGACGTTTCAACATCACGGTCAAAACAACAAAATTCATTTCAGAGGGTAACATTGCACTGCTTCTTTATACCATATTTGATTAACGAAATAGTCTCATTACACAACTGAGAGGCAGTGGTAGTGGTATAAGTCCTTTTGTGGAACTGCAATTACTACTGCAGTACAGTTTCCTTGGATGTCCTTAATTTTATCGTAATTGTGCCCTTTCGTTGACAACTTCAATTTGGTGAACAAGATATGGCCAAATCATTCGAATCCGGTGGGTGATCCAGGGTTGTGGTCCATTATCTGGGCAAAAATGTGCAGACAGTCTTCTCTTATTGGGGTGGATCACGACGTGGAGGAGCGACCAGGAACCTGCCTCTCGCTAATCCTGTCTAATTCGATGAATCTACGCCCACAAACGACGGAGGACTCAAAAAAGCTTGATGTTGCCTCACCGTTCCATCGCCATTTTCTGACAAGTGTCAGACACATTGCTGCATTTGCGGTCAGGACAGCTGTTGCAACGAAGCGTTTTGACCTTCTACACGTCTGTTGTTGAAACTTCAGAGATCGTGACTCCATATTTTGGCACAAGATAGCATTGCAGTTTGGAATTTCACAGAAGCATTCGAGCAGTCTAAACGGAACTGGGACACACTGTGTGTTCTGAGATGAAGTTGTAACATTCTCTCTGCATATTTTTAGATTTTGAACCCTACTTGCACATCAGTATCTTTTTAAGACGTATGTTGTTAATATAAATCAACGAATTTTGTTTTTTTTTTTCATTTTCTTCTGTTGGTTATAAATAACCTTCCCCCTACCCCCGGTAATGAACGTTATGGAAAATGCTTTAGTATTGCTAGGGTTAACAATTAAAAATTTATAAAACTAACGTTTTCTCAACTATGAAATGTCTTGAGACATTGTCTTTAATACGTAATGGGAAAGGACGCCTTGCTGAGCAGTACATTCCCCTGCATCTTGATCCGCTCTTTTCTTTATTAGCCGTTTCTGGCAAGTGCAAACCGCATTAATGCTTTGACCCCAGCAGTTAATGGTTGAATTACTATTATCTTCCTTTTGTTCTCCTCTTTTGTTTCGTCGTCTGCTTCTTGTTCAGGTTCTGGGTTTTCTATGGTGGTGTTACGCCTTTGAGGACGAAATGACACTTTGTGACACGTGCGGCTATTGTATAATTAGGTGTTCATTGTACGACCGCCTTTGGCCAGCGACCATTTTCCAGTACCTTTTGTACAATTTTCATGCAATATATATAAAGTATTACAGACGGAAAAATGTAATATTTATAAACAATATTATGTTATGCATAAATAGCTGCATGGGTTTTTAGTTGCACAACTAATCAAAGAATATATAAAATGAAATGACAAAGGGTTGTCGTCATGACTAGTATTATCTTTGTAATAAAATACCACAAACATTTTCAATATACTTTCCATTTTTCAGTCCAAGTTCACTCCATATATCTACCGTTTTCTGTTTTGTGTAGAATAGTAATACAATGCAGAGCAATTCAATGTAGGACGTAAATCTTACCCACAAAGTTGGGCTCACGTTTGATACTCCCGTAATCGTCTCGGTGCTTCTGACTGTTACCTCAATGACACACGCAAATACGGAAAGTAGACTGGATCATAAAAACTTATGGACAATTTTACTGATTAAGCAGTGATATCAAGAAACCACAAGATTATTCTTATGAACGTTCAACACATTTTTGGCAACGCAATGATTTTGCGTCCTATATGCTACACGACTGGCTATACTCATTCCGGCCACACTGAAAGCTCACACAGAACTCTTACAGCCACTCTCCGCACTCTCGAAAGAGGTAACTATCGACTCTGAAGAGGTCAGCGATACTACAGTACGTTTACAGGCTGTGTGCAAATATATATAAAAATTATTATTAATCGAATTAATTACAGTATTGTCATGTTTGATTTTTATAGATTTTGCAGCTAATGAATTGTCTTTCACTTTTAATTCCCAAATCTCGTAAATTTTAAATCAGTGGTGGAGTGAACTTACTTCAATTCGTGTATTCTCTATGCTTCTGAGATTTACGCAATTTGGTTATATGCTTCTTCTTCCGCCATAATTACTTCTCATTTTTGACCGTGAATACAATACTGATTATTATCGGACTTCCTCTTCAGATGCAGGCAGCTACAGTGACGTGACATAAGCATAATGTGCCGAAGAATAGAAAACTTTAGTAGTTTTGCACTAAAAAGAACTCTCTCACTTCATACTTTCCCAAAAATTATTATTCAGGTAAAATAATGTCTACTACACACTTCTCATAAGAATACATCTTCTTCCCACTAGACCTAAAGACAGAGTCCGTCTGAAAGAATTGAATGGCGTTTCCGTCATTTGTCATTCGCCTTCCCGCGTAGCAGTACATCTTTGCCGACGCTTACAGTGGCCGCGCTAGTGTTTATTGTCATTCGTAATCACTTTTATAGTACCTTGTCGGGCTTTTCCTTATGTATTTGTACAGCTGTTACTTGAAATTGGCACTTTTGCGAATATCGCGTTCGTAAGTTAAGAAAAAGGCTAAATTCAAAAATAGGAGAATATCATATCTAAGGTAAAAGCTAATATTCACATTCTGTCTACCAGTCTCTATTGAAGGACATCTTCCGCACTGAATGACCAAGTAGTCTACAGGTTGTGGAACTGAACAGCCCGCCAGAAAGTATCTTCCTTTGCTCGCCTTACATGAGCAGATCGGCTACTTATTTCCCACAACGTCCCCCGTTCAAACTCCTCCAAACACTGCCCAGACTGTCTCTGAAAAAAAAAAAAAAAAAAGAAGAAGGAAGAATTCCCTGGCGACGAAGTCGTTTGTTATCTGTCCTGATTGGAGGAAGGAACCAGAGAATGCAATGAGCGCAGGATCGACGACGGCAGTCCGCAGGAAGCCATTAATAGCGTACCGGACGCGATCCGATTCGGCCGCCTCCCGCTTACGTGTTCATCCGAGGGAAGCGGTAAATCAGCAGGATAAAGTGCGTCCGAGGTGGCGCGCGCTGAATCAAAAGCGCAGAGATATTTGTTGCCGCGCGCAACAGTGCGAGTGGTCATGGGTGCCGGTGCATCTGGGGACGGCACTATTTTACGTCGCGTGCTCAGAGGCGGCCGTAACTCAGGGTAGCCTCGCCCGGATAGCATCGCCGAGCGGCCTAATTAGCAGCTCATTTCTGCGGTGACGATAAACTGCAGGTCTGGCGCGAGTAGAAGGTGGCGAGTAATGCATCCACAAGGGAAGTGCGAATTAGTCATGACAGCGAATCTGATTGATTTGAGATTTCGCAGACTTGCTGTCGGTGAAAAATGTATACAGCGACATATCCTGGGCTATGTGGAAATTGTAATCCATTGCAATAGCCTGAAATGAACAGTATATAAAAATGGCATACACTTACACTACTGACCATAAAAACTGCTACACCAAGAAGAAATGCAGATGATAAGCGGATATTCATTGGACAAATATATTATAATAGAACTGACATGTGATTACAATTTCACGCAATTTGGGTGCATGGATCCTGAGAAATCAGTACCCAGAACAACCACCTCTGGCCGTAATAACGTCCTTGATACGCCTGGGCATTGAGTCGAACAGAGCTTGGATGGCGTGTACAGGTACAGCTTCCCATGCAGCTTCAACACGATACCACAGTTCATCAAGAGTAGTGACTGGCGTATTATGACGAGCCAGTTGCTCGGCCACCATTGACCAGACGTTTTCAATTGGTGAGATATCTGGAGAATGTGCTGGCTGTATCAGCCATGTGCCAAGTGCTGTATCAGCCAAGTGTATGCCATTTTTATATACTGTTCATTTCAGGCTATTGTAATGGATTACAGTTTCCACATAGCCCAGGATATGTCGCTGTATACATTTTTCACCGACAGCAAGTCTGAGAAATCTCAAATCAATCAGATTCTGTATCCAGAAAGGCACTGCAACATGCGGTAGTGCATTGTCCTGCTGAAATGTAGGGTTTCGCAGGGATCGAATGAAGGGTAGAGCCACGGGTCGTAACACATCTGTAATGTAACGTCCACTGTTCAAAGTGCCGTCAATGCAAACAAGAGGTGACCGAGACGTGTAACCAATAGCACCCCATACCATCAAGCCGGGCGGTACGCCAGTATGACAATGACGAATACACGCTTCCAATGTGCGAGCAGCAATGTCGCGATACGATAAACCGGAATCGCTATAGGCTACAACCCGACCTTTATCAAAGTAGGAAACGTGATGGTACGTATTTCTACTCCTTACATGAGGCACCACAACATCGTTTCACCAGGCAACGGCGGTCAACTGCTGTTCGTGTATGAGAAATCGGTTGGAAACTTTCGTCATTTCAGCACGTTGTAGGTGTCGCTACCGGCTCCAACCTTGTGTGAATGCTCTGAAAAGCTACTCATTTGCATATCACAGCATCTTATTCCTGTTGGTTAAATTTCGCGTCTGTAGCACGTCATCTTCGCGGTGTAGCAATTTTAATGTCCAGTAGTGTATGTTGTTGGTGAACTGTCTTCAGTCTGATGATGGGTTTGATATGCTTTCCCTCTGTTCTCTCCCCTTATTGTCCACCTCCTTCTTCCTCACCCTCCCCTCTCTCTTCCCATCTTCTCCTCTCTCTTGTCTCTGTCGATCTCCTCTTTTCCTCTCTCTGTCTGTCCATCTCCTGTTTCCCTGTTCTCTCGCCAACTTATCACATCCATAACACTAAGAACTTGCTTATTCTTACTCTCATAGTATTTCTTTGCACATAGTGAATAATACGTCTAATGAATTTAGTTGAAACCGGTCCAGGAGTTTAGGAGTAGCTGTTTTACCCGTGAATTCTTCCATTTAATCATATGTCACGCGATTCCATATAATTGATAGTTCTCTTTTAGAGAGAGCTGAAGGGCGATCTGTCTAATTATGAAAAACCATTCAAAAGCCAATACCGCGTAAAATATTCTTTTTTAAATCTATTTCCCCATTTGACTTCTTGTGTGTGATGTCAGCGTGAAATGAACATAGTTTGTTGAAATCGGTTGTCTTAAACAAAAAAGAATTCGTGTGAACTTGACTGTTGAGTGTTATTTCACATATATTTAACACATCTCATACATATTTATACACATATTCGAAATTCGCCATGAGGCTTCGTTTTCACGTAGCTCACTGTTATGGTGTCATATGTCCTGGCATATGTGTCGTCCAATGATAAAATGTTGCAGTTACGTGAAGTGATCTATATGGATAATACTGTCTGCGAAACGTATTGCGAACAGACTTAATACAAAACAAGTAGTCAATTATAACGTCATGCATGATACCACTGCTTTTCAAGCATCTCATTCGTTATTACCTAGTATCTCCTGAACTATGTGTCGTGTAGTGATATATTTTTGCAGGTACACCCAGTGACGTATGTGGATGCTGTTTGCGAAATGTTTTACGAACAGGATTTGTAGTGAAGAAGTAATAAATTGCACCGTCGTGCATGATGCGTCAGTTTCTCCCACATCTCAGTATTTGACGTCATATCTCCGGAATTAAGTATCGTAGAATGATATTTTTGTAGGGACATTCAGCGTCATACGTGCATCTTTCTGCGAAATGTGTTGCGAATATATTTAGTAGCAGAGAAGTAATTTAAACGTCATGCATCACGCTAAAGTTTTTCAAGCATCTCATTGTTTATGATTTCGTATCTCCTGTACTGTGTGTCGTAGAATGGTAAAATTTTACTGGTACATTGAGTGGTATATGTGAGCGCTGTCTGCAAAATGTGTCGCAAATAAATTTCGTGACTGATGCGGCAGTTTTAGTGTATGAACTGCGAAAATGAAGTCAGCGATAAACTCTTTCCTTTTCATCATTTATGAGCGAGTAAAAGTTTGGTAAGGGTCTGAAATTACGTGTAAAGTTTGTTACAAGTCATTAAGTGCTCTCATTCTCAAATACTAGTTGATCATAGTCTGGATATTTGTGCGTCGTGAGCTACCCTAATTTTTCAACTCCACCCCCACCCTTTTGATAGGTAGGTGGTCTTACCCCCACTGCGATTCTCTCCAGACAGCAAATGATAAGTGTACCAAATTTGGCTGAAATTGGTCCAGAGGTTTAGGGGAAGATATGGTACATATGTACACATGTATATATACGAGGGCTATTCCGAAAGTAAGGTCCGATCGGTCACGAAATGGAAACGACTATGAAAATCCGATAAAGCTTTGCACAGATGTGTTGGGTAGTGTCTCTAGTATAACCCCAGTTAGCATCACGTCGCTCTTCTCATTTCTGAGCTCGCAGTGAGTGCGTAAAGATGTCTAGAAAATAGTGTCTGCCGCCAAGTACGGGGGCCTGGTGAGAAATTTCCCCTGAAGCTATGCAGCTAACATTACATAACTGTCGTGCTGTTTCGTCTTCAAGACAATTCTCAGCCGCATTCTGCAGGGGCAATGAAGATGCTCCTGCATCGTTTTCAAATGGAAATGTGAGATTACCCACACTACAGCCCGTAATTGTCTCCCTCTGAGTTTCAGCTCAGGTCACATGAACCGCTGGTTATGAAGACAACATTTCGGCACAAGACAACGAGCCGTAGGCCAGCGTAGAGAATTGGCGGAGAGCACTGGCGGCTGCCTTCTATAGCGAGGGTATGGGAAAGTTGGTACAACGCTACGATACACGTCTAAGTCGGGTCGGCGACTATGGAGATAAGTAGCTGCAAGGTGTATCTAACTGTTGCAAATAAAACATTTTTGATTTTTACCGTGGTTTCCATTTCGCGACCTATCGGACCTTACTTTCGGAATAGCCCTCGTAAAAGCACATGTGTGTGTGTGTGTGTGTGTTTACGTCTGGTACTAGTCCAGCAGTAATTAAATAAGGACTACACTTTATTTGACAAATTCGGTAAATATACAGGGCGTTTCATCCTTTGCGTCATACGCCTAGGGGTGATGCATCACATAACGGAAAACAACTTTTGTTAGAGACAAAATGTTCACGTATGCTTCCAACATGCTAGGCGTCTTTTTATCGGTTTCGCCGGCAGTAGTACGATGAGATTTCACCAAACTAGCATCGTCTGCTAATCAGGAGAATGCAGAAGAACTACCCTAGTAAACTGACAGACTGATTTCCAACGACAGTACTTTAAGAAACAGTGTGTATCAGCCGAAAAAAACAGTTTACTTTGCTCTGCTTCCGATCACGCAGAGCAGATGACTGGATGTTAGGCAACACACATTGCATACGAACTCCACAGACAGCCTATAACCTGCCGCCTGTCAGGTGCGTAACTAGTAACAAAAGATGTCCAGCAGCGCTGGAAAGTGTCAGTGAATACTTTGTCTCCAACAAACGTTATTCCTCATGCCATGGTCTATGTCCCCTAGACGTCTGATGGAAAGGTTTTGAAACAGCCTGTGCGTATGACAACAACGGATATTTTCAATATTTGCAATGTCTATGGCTATCTCTAATTACTGCAACCTGTATCAACTTCAATCTGGTTGCTATACTTAAGCATCTACAATTTTTATCTCCCCCTCGCCAAAGCATCGTCCAGCACCAAACTGTTGACTTTTGATTACTCAGGATGTGCCCTATCAGCCGATACCGTTTAGATATGTTCTGTCATAAATCATCCTTCTCCCTCATTTGATTCAGTCCCTCTTCATTAATGTGCGTTCTATCCATCTGATATTTTGCATTCTTCTGTAGCAACACATTACAGAAGTATGAATTCTCTTCTTGTCTCTACTACGTTTCACCCACCTTTCGCTGCCATATAGGACTGCACTGGAGAGAAACTCTTTCAGTTAAAACTGCCGAAGACTTAAATTTATATTCAATGTTGAGAGATTTTCGTTATTCAGAAAAGATTTTCTTAATATTATTGTTGTGCATATCGTACCTTCTTTATCTCTGGAGTTCTGTCATTGTCAACTGTTTCGCTGCTTAAAAAGCAAAACTCATCTAATATTTTTGGTCCCTCAGTTCCTAATCGAACTTCTGAGCATCACTCGATTTCATTCGAATATGCTCTGTTACCATTGTTTTACTTTTGTTGATTGTGCATCTAACATCTCACTGTAAAATCACAATGTATTCAGTTTAACAGATCTTTCGATCCTTTTCTACCTCTGAATGAAATACGATGCCATCGGTAAACTTCAAAGTTTGTATTTCTTCTCTCTGAAATTTAATTTCTTTTCCTTATTTTCCCTTACTTAATTCTACTGCTTACTCAGTAATTGAATAACAAAGGGAATACAATGGAATCGTGTCTCACTCCTTTCTCAACCACTGCCTTTACTTCACGTCCATCGTCTCTTGTAAAGGCAGCCTGGTTGCTGTAAAAGTTAGAGACAACCTATCACTTCATGTATTTTAACCCTCCCACCGTCTGCCAGGCACTTTATTGTGAATAGCAGAGTAATCATGTAGATGTAGAGTTCCAAAAAGTGTATTCTAGGTTATATTTTTAGAAAACTTTCCTGAGTCTACAAATGTGATAATATGAAGTAGCCTTTATCCAACCTACTTTCCATAAGTCTTAGGGTATGTATTGCTTCGTGTGTCCATAAATTTATCCGGAGACTAAGCTGAAATTTACCCTATTCAGCTTTTATTAATCATTTCACTTTTATGCAGATGATTCCATTCAGTAATCTCAACCATGGGAATATGTACTGATTGTTCTGTAGTGCCCATACATGCCAGCACCCGCTTCCAGTTTTTCTGGGATTCTTGAAACATTCTTGACGTTCTTCTTGAAAACTGGGGGTATTTTCCCTGTTTCATGCATCTTGCATACTGCGTGGCATACTTTTGCTTTGGTTGGTTTCCGAAAAGAATTTGAGAGAATTTCGTTTTGCCCAGGTGTATTGTTTCGACTTAGGTCTCTCAGTGCACTGTCAAATTCTTTTCGCAGTATCCCCATTTCATCGCATTGTCATCCACTTCCTCTTCTTTTTACTGATATTGTTTTCAAGATTCTTTCCTCTGCTTAGCCTTTTTACATACTCTTTCCACCTTTTAGTCGCACTTTCTTTGTTTAGTACTGGCTTCCCATCTGAGATCTTGAGGTTTATACAATTGCTTCTGTTTTCTTCGAAGGTTTCTTTAGTACTTCTGTACAAGGCATTTACCTTCCCTACAGCCACGCATGCACCTACAGCTTTGGTGAAGATGATTTTCTAGCATTCCTCTAAGTTAATTCCTACGACGGATAACCAGCAATAGTAATTAATATACTCTTTGTCTTTGTTTCTTCGTTTTTCCCACTTGGTGAGCGTGTTTGAACTTGATAATTGCCGCGATGGCAGTTGTATTCTTGCCCTCGCACAATTTCATCATGAATTAACTATGTTTATTCTTCAGTTCTTCTAACAGTTTCTTTCCAGCCTTATTTTTAAGTTTTTCCGTGAATATTTGCTTCGTTACTAGTTTTGCAAGGACTAGTCGAACTGTTACGCTTTCTTCTGTAATGTTTGTGCCTTGTAAATCTTGTCTTGTTTCTTCTAACCAATTAATTTTAACCTTCTTTGATTCAATGATCTTAAATAACTTTTTAGTTAGTCTACTGTTGTCCGCTCGATAACTGTGACAATAAAATTTCAAGCGTCTTCTATGTACGGTGTTAGTAAACATAGTATTTTATTGTGTGGAGTACAGATAATCTCCTCTTCATCGAAACTGCATTTTACTATGTGGAACCATGTTTCTACTTAAGAATTTTTCACTCCTGTTTTTCAATTTCTACATATGTAGAGCGTATTCCCAACTACTACAGTCTCTGCGATATAAATGTCACCCGTAAAAGAACACTCCTGTAATGATGCATTTATATTGTACCGGTTCTAAGTGATTGTGAAAGTCCTTTGAATTTTGACGGCTGTTTCTGAGTTAGCGCTATTGCCTCATTTTGATGGCAGTATCATTCTCCAAGCTATTTGAAGGAAAATAGCTATGAAATCGTCCACTTTTTGCGGAACTTTCCTGATGTTTTGACGGAAATTTTCCATATCATGTGTTTTCCGGAGACCAGCCTTTGCCGATATCCTTTGCTTTTTGTCGCACATATTTAGTTTTTTCTTTATTTTTAGTGATTACGTTAACGCGTCAGCAGAATCTAAACATTTATCATTGAATTTGCATCCATAATTTCAAATTTTTGCATCTTTGACGTTTGTTATTACTTTATTCAGAAATAGATCCCACAGCATGAGGCGAGTCCGTCTCCTTGTCAATCACCTGTACGCATCTCTAAACTCTCAGATATTTAAGCGACGAACTTTAATATTGGCACATATAGGATGGGGCCCCTCCACGCCCACACCAACGTGGTGACCAAACCAAAAGTTCTACTGTCACCTCCGTAAACATGTTAGTTTTTGAATCAGGCGTCACAGGATGCGGGCTGTGATGTTGTCCATGCGTCTGGGTAAGATTACTCATTAACATGGTCCATCAGGAGATAGAAGTGGTCGAAAACGGTTGAAGGGTAGCGGTTGTAAGGGCAGAGGAAAAAAAATGCCAAGGCAAGAGCCAAGGGAAAAAAAAAACCTCTGCGACAGTAGGACGGGTAGTAAGGGCAGTAGCGGCTTGCTATCTGCGACAGTGCATGCAAGGTGTGGTTGTGTTAGTTCTAGGTATTGTGCATCGTTACCTTTGTCGTTGTTGGAGCTTGTTGCGGCGCTTGCTGCAGTTGCGGCATCCCTGCAACAGTTCAAGGTCGTTGTGGATTAGTGGGCGATCGGTCATAGATCGGCTCACAGACGGTGTAGGGGGTGTGTGTGGCTGGTTTGCGTGCTGTGTACAGTACGGTTTCCCTGCGGTTGCCTGTTTTTCGGCTAGTCGCACATCTGGGTTTCCAGTAATAACTGTGTTGCAGGGGCTCGCCAGTACTGTCGTGTTAGCGTTCTATAGACCACAGATGTTCAGTTCCTAGCCAGTAATGTCTTTGGTCTGTTATGCTTCCATCTATGGTTGTGGTCGTAGTTACCCAGAGAAAGGATAAACGGGTTGCGCGAGTGTCTCGTGTTATTGTACAGTCGTGTGGAGAGTTTTTGGAATACCTACAAGATAGTATCTAGCCGGTATTCCCGGTGTAGGTCCGCGATGCGTGTGTAGCGCGGAGCGTTGCTTATGATTTTGAGTACTTTGTTCTGTATGAGCTGCAGACGGCGCAGGCGAGTTGGCGCAGCGTATGCCCAGACAGGGGCTGCGTACGTCATCAGGGGTCTAATAAGTGTCATGTACATGGACCTAGACACCCTCCTGTTCAGTGTGCTACGCCTGTTAAGCATAGGGTAGAGTTGTTTGAGCTTCGCGTTAGCTTTGTTGGTCACGTGTTGAATGTGGTCCCCCCAGAGTAGTTTCCTGTCCAGCCAGACACCGAGGTATTTGACCTTCTCGCGGAAACGTATTGGGCGTGTGTGTAGTGTTATTGGGTTGCAGTGCTGATGTTTGCGCAGTTGCTTCGGTCTTCTAGTGAACAGAACGGCCTCGCACTTGTCGACGTTTACTCTAACACGCCATTTCACCAGCCAAGGCTCCGCCGTTCTGAGTGCGGTCTGTAGTCGTGAGTTAATGTTAGACGGCTTCCGTGAACTCCTGGAGGACACGGTTTTGAATGCCATCGTGACCAGGGGCCTTCCTAGCGGTGGTATGCATGATGGCCCACTTGACTTCTGCTGTACTAGCTTGTCGGATGTTGTTGCGCGCTGGTTGGGCCAAGATGCGTGTGACCTCCTGGTCCGTAGCAAGTGTGAACGCTGGGTCTGAGGGATCCAGGTTCGGTGTGAATGACGCTGCGAGTGTGAGGGCCATCAGTTCCGCTTTTTCTTCCGCAGAATATGCTGGTACGTCTGGCCCTTGTAACGTGGGGGTGTACAGTTTCTCCCTGGTGAAGTGTCGGGCTAGCTGCCACACGCCAGGTCGCGTGGTGTCCAGCCCTTCGAGTTAATATTGGCGTGACAATCTGACAGATTAGTAGTCTCCTCATTAACTCCGAGATCTTCTATAATGTCAAAAAAATCTTGCTGTCGACAGAGTTATGTACCTTCTTAAAGTCCACATAGGAGACAGTTGTGCTGGTACAATGGCTAAGCATCGCCTTCAGATTCCATATCTATTGTGAAGACGATCTACTTTTCCTGATTCAGGAGCTCAGTCTGCTGCTGCAAACGGGTTGAGGAGACTTTATGAAATAATTTTGTATGTGGACAGCAAATGACATAAGCCTCTGTAGTTGTTCGGGCCAGCTTTGTCACCTTTCTTATGTAGATTTTCAGTTCTATGAAATCGTTTCAGTTTCGTAGATGTTGTTAAACTTGTATATATTCTCTTTAAGAGTCAATCTGCTCCTGACTTCCACATCTCAGAACAAATTTTGCCATCACAAGTAGTTTGGATGTTTTTAGTGATTATTCATTCCCTCTACAGTCAAAGTTCCTCAATCCGTATTTGCCGCAGGTGTTCTTTACAGAAATTTCTCTTTTATCAATTACAGATGAGTAAGTCTTCAAAGTATTCATCCAGACTTTTGCAACTCTCATTAATGATCGTATCTAATTCTCCTTTTATGATTTAAATAACAGAGCGCTGCCCCACGTGTAATCTCCACTACCCTATATTTTTTGCTCATGCTTCATTTCGACAGTTAAGTGGGCGGCAATCTGACGTGGCCAAGGAATGGTTAACAGAGGGAACAAGCTTCGTTGCGAAATCTGACCTTGTTACTTAGAACCAAATGCGAATATGTAAGTTTTCCAATTTAAATGAATCAACAAGTTTACTGTTACCAGTAACTGTTTTATTTATTTCCACGACGCGTTTCAAGGGTTTAAATCTCCATCATCGGGTGGATTTACGTTAGTTAGTATGACATTTGTGTGTGTGTTGTGTTACGATTTTTTGGAGGAACTTGCGGCACTGTCTAGTGGAGAAACAAGACAGTATTTCAGAACATAATTTCAGTTCGTTTTTCACCCAGAAATGTTCGCATTTTCCAATTTAAGTGAAAAATGTTTCAAAGGATGACACTAGATACCATTTTACTTTTTTATTGGTTCCGTAAGTAGCACAGTTCCTTTCAGTGCGTAGAGGCAACCGCTCTCCTATTGTTAAATTAATTCCATTTTCACACTGACGTTTTCCATTGCTGTTTTGATTTTACAAGTTAATTTTTCATACTACGACAGTCCACGGTAGCCTTTATGGGTGTTTAGGCAGTAATATGCTCTTATAACGGACGCTGCTGGCTAAGAATGACGATCCTGATTTGTCCATTGGTCTCGTGGTGTAATTACGCGCATCCTTCCAGAATAAACCGAATAATCACTCACTGTTGCCTTACCATTCGACAAAAAACTTACAAACCCAAATCGGCAAACTATGCAGACCATTGTGGTACGACACCACTGCACGTGATGGTTCCAAGCGAAACCCGAACAATGCCTCTTTTCTCGTATTCCCGGTAGCGCTTGGGCTTTTTTGAACTGAACAGCAAGACAATGCTCATGCCGGAGAAAAAGGCTCACACACCTCTGGAAGTTCCAGGCAACTAGCGATGTGTAAACGGTGCAATTTACTAGTCATATCTCTATCGACAGTAGTACCCACAGCAGTACCCCATACGCACTTACATATTTTTCATGCATAGCACGACGCGATTCAGAACTCTATTCCCATTTTCATGTGCAACTATTGATATTAGCATTGCGTGTGTTGTATACTAGTGTATTGTGCCGCTTCTATTACCATGTAGTCGGCTCTAGTTTCACTGCAATCGGGAAGTATAAATCTTGGAATTTTCTAGATCTCCATCTATATCGATGCTCCGTAAGCCACCTGACGGTTTGTTGCAAGTGAAGGTACCGTCTGTTACTACTAACTGATTCCTCCTGCCCCCCCCCCCCCCCCCTTCTTTGCTTCATTTGCGTGGGAAGAATGATTGTCGATAAGCGTTTGTATTAGTTCTAATTTCTCGTACTGTCTGTTAGTCGTGCTCTCGCGAGACGTGTCTTGGAGGAATTAATATGTGCTTTGACTCTTCCCGGAAAGTTCTCTCTCGAAATTTCATTAGTAAACCTCCCCATGATGCACAGCGCCTCTCTTGCAGTGTCTACCACAAGAGTTTGTTCAGCATGTCTGCAACGCTCTCGCGCTGACTAAACGTTCCCGTGACGAAACGCACCGCTCTCCGTTGGATCTTCTCTATCTCATCTATCAGTCCTACCTGTTAAGAGTCCCATACTGTTAAACAATACCCAAGAATCGGTCGAACAAGCGCCTTATAAGCCATTTCTCTACTGGATGACTTACATTTCCTTAAGATTCTTCCCATGAATCCCAGTCTCGAGTCTGGTTTTCCTACTCTTTGTTTTATGTGGTCATTCAACTTAAAGTCGCTCCAGACAGATACTCGTAGATACTTTTCAGGAGGCTACTCTTTTCATCAGTTTGTCATCAATAATGTAGTTGTACAATAGTGGATTTCTTTTCTTACATATGCGCAATATGTTACATTTATTTACGTTCAGGATACAAAGTTTGAAAATAGTAATCTTGTGTAGCTTCTTACGGGTACTGTACTTCTTTCATAGCACGGAAATTCACATAGACGCAAACCAACACTCACAATGCCTTCTTTACATAGAACAAAAATATGTTGCCGGAGTTTGTGTAGAGTTAGCATGGATCCATTTTAGTCTATTACATTATTTATATCAGACTGTGACTCATAACCTCTATCAGTAACACCAACCGCTATGTAAAGTATCAGCCGGCCGAAGTGGCCGTGCGGTTAAAGGCGCTGCAGTCTGGAACCGCAAGACCGCTACGGTCGCAGGTTCGAATCCTGCCTCGGGCATGGATGTTTGTGATGTCCTTAGGTTAGTTAGGTTTAACTAGTTCTAAGTTCTAGGGGACTAATGACCTCAGCAGTTGAGTCCCATAGTGCTCAGAGCCATTTGAACCATTTTTTGTAAAGTATCATTTATGATTTACCCTTTATATTTATACCACTTTGTTGCAAATACTGAGAGAAATTTGTGACAGAATGAACATATTTATGGATACTACAGTTATTACATACAGAAGGAAATTACTGAAGATATTGATCGGTTCATAATGTAACTTGTCATTGCTGATTTTTTTCTGACCTTTTGTGATCTACGAAAACTCCTTACTCGTCCATTCAATCCACTGTATGTGATTTCTGGAAATGAATAATATCTTCATATCTTTTTCATTGTAGTTGAATGAGTGCTGAATGGTTTTATGTGTCTTGGTATGACTGATTTTCTGAATTAGTTATTTCTGGAATACTTAATGTGTTCAGTGTTTCTAGCATAAAAATTCCTGCCGTTCTGTCCCATGTAAGAACTTGAGCAAGTTTTACATGTTATTTTTGCATATTCCTGAATCTAACGTTCATCCGTTTTATTGTTTAAGACCTGAAATTATTTCTATTCTAGTTTATCGTCTGTGGAGAAAACTACTTTCACTTTCCAGTGGGTTTGCAATTTTACGGAAAACGTGTATCTCCAAAGACTATGCTCAACACACATTTGATTGTTTTATTAGTTCCGTTTGTTCAACTAAAACGTAGTGCTGGTTGCTGTTATGGAGGTGGATTCTGCTTGAAGGTATTGTAAAAAAATCTGTCGTTTTGTCAGAGAATCTTGTCCTGTTTCAATGGACCTGTTTTTCTGATGAGCTCTTATTGCCCTCGAGCGTTTTTGAAATTCCTTTTTCGCCTTTAGGAACGATTCCCATGTTTTAGGGGTTGTATGTCCGTTCCATTGATTCCACGCTTTGATTTGGTTCTCTGTAGGAGGACGTATTTACTGTTATTTATGGATCGAATAAGATTCACTCTTGGGTGTGACCAGTTCCCTCCAGTGTCGTCCAACTTAGCATCTTAACACTTTGCATCTCCCCGCCCCCCCCCCCCCCCTCCCACACACACGCACTTACTTCCATTACTAAACTGATGATTGATTGATACGTCATGACGTGTCCCATCAACCGATCCCTCTATTTTGTCATGATATGGTATAGTTTATTTACTCCACAGTTAGATTCAATACCTCCTCAGTAGTTATTCAAGCTACCTACATCATCCTCACCATTCTCCTGTAGTCTCACACTCGCTCAAAACAAAGCTAAGGAAATGTACCTTCAGAAAAATCTTCCTAACACTTCAATGTACAATTATCGGCAGTAAATTTCTCGCTTACAGACAAGTTTTTCTTGTTATTGCCAATATGTATTATATATCCATTGCACTTCGACTGTTGTCAGTTACTTATGTTGGTGCCAAAACAAACCTCATCTACCAGTTTTCGTGTCTCATTTATCACAGTAATCCCTCAGCACTGCCTAATTTACGTTATTCCATTACATTCCAACACCCTTTTTATTCTGGTTACTTAAACCGCTTTCTAAGACGCTGTCAGTTCCAAGTCCTTTGCTGTCTCTGACAGGATTACAAAGTAATCTGCAGAACTCCCAGTTTTTATTTCTTCTCCCTGAATTTTAGTTCCTTTTCGAAATGTCTTCTTGTTTTCCTCCGATGTTTGTTCACTGTGCATACTGAATAACACGGTGAAAAGACAATAACCATGTCTCACTCCATTTTGAACAACTGTTTGGCTCTTGCAACTGCAGTCTGATTTCTGCAAAAATTGTAGCTGGCCTTTTGCTTCCTGTATTTTACCCCTACTACCTTAATAATTTCAAAATGTGTATTGACGTCAATACTGTCTAAAGACTTATTCTGAGAAACATCGTAGGATCAGCACTTTTTCTCGTATTCTCCGGAACTCAAACTGGTCTTCCCCGAGGTCGGCTTCTGTCAGTTTTTCCGTTCTTACGTTACTAATGCCTGTGAATATTCTGGGTCAAGTGGGCTAGACAGTCAATAAGTCGTTTTTAAGAGAGATTTAATAACGCCACTGTGATAGCGATATTGACTGATTTATAAATCTTTGTACATCCATCCTTGTGGTAGATGGTTACAGGGTCTTCCACCGTTCGGTACGAAATTTAATTTAAAACATATGTATACGTCTCTTTTGCCTTTAATTTATTTATGAAATCAGTTTCGGTGTTCCATTACACCATTTTCAGGTCCTTTGTTCAGCGTAAATTGAGAGGAATCCGATCTCGTGTGCAGTCGTAACAGGAGCCAGTACTAAATAACCTTTATCTGCAGATTTCTCGTTTTCACGACACTGTCACTTCGTTCGTCACTTCTTTAATCGTTCCTCAATCAAACTTGGTTTCCTTCGTTCGTTTCTTCTTGTCCTCCTTTAATCGTTCCTCAATCAAACTTGGTTTCCTTCGTTCGTTTCTTCTTGTCCTCCTTTAATCGTTCCTCAATCAAACTTGGTTTCCTTCGTTCGTTTCTTCTTGTCCTCCTTTAATCGTTCCTCAATCAAACTTGGTTTCCTTCGTTCGTTTCTTCTTGTCCTCCTTTAATCGTTCCTCAATCAAACTTGGTTTCCTTCGTTCGTTTCTTCTTGTCCTCCTTTAATCGTTCCTCAATCAAACTTGGTTTCCTTCGTTCGTTTCTTCTTGTCCTCCTTTAATCGTTCACTTCGTTCGTCGTTCATTCGTGAGAGTTGTCGGTTCAAGAACGAAGTGACAACGTCACGTAAACCAGAGATTTAAGGATACCGGATGTTTAATATCGACTCCTGTTATGACTGCACACGAGATTCGATTCATCCCAGTTTACTTTGTGGAAGGTGCTTGAAAATGATATAATGAAACACCGAAACTGGTTGCATAAATAAATTAAAAACAAAAAAGGTGGCTGGAGGTATTTTAATTTTAATTTTATTGATTCATAAATGAATTCAGGCTGTTTATCACATTTCTGCCTAAGTTGAATTTTCACTGGAATAAAGTTGCATATCACATTAGACACGATACTACAGAAACGAATATTTCTTTTCTGTTTACAAGTTGAGCTGTTTGTTGTTGTAAACATCGTGGTAAAACTTTGTTTATCAGTGAAAATGGCGGATGTGTCTGATGTAAATTTCACTGCAAAGGATTTTGTATGGTGAAACAGAAGCATAGAAAGAAAAACAGATCCACCAGATTGGAAGAAGAATGTCAAAAAAAAGTAGGAGAAACAATGGAAAATCTTATATATGTACAGCTGGTAAAGATGTGGATGAAAAATTACGAGTGCATGAAAAATGATGCGTACTAGACGTTGAATATCATTATAAGTAAGAAGTGTACACTAGATTAATTTTCTTGGTCTGTCTGTTGGTTTCGGCAAGACAATGATTCTTTTGTTCAACTTCCTTGTTTTGGTAACATATTTTTCAAGAGTAGAGCATAATTTTATTGTTTCGTGGCATAGCTTTCTGCCTTGGGGCCATACTTTAGCATTAATCGGGAAAAAAGAAGAGTAGAGGATGTCGTGATTACCAAAGAGCAGAAGTAAGTACCCTCTGAAGCTTGTTTAAATACATCTTTATTAAAATGGAAAGGAGCCAGAATGACTTTGTTGCTGTCAACGTTCTTGAAGGAACTATGAAGATTGACCCAAACTTGGAAAATAATAATTACATGGCTTAATACCAGTGCAGATGACCCTAAAACAATGTGTTTGCGTCTTAGTAGTAACGTCATTCAACCTTGGTTACGTCATTTTCTGCTAAAAACAAAAGAGAAAATCAACCTCCAGTTAACATCTCAGTAGGTGTTATGAGGTTTCCTTTATTATATAAAGAACTTCTTCCTCTGTTGACGGAGAAAATGACGGACTTGTAAGATAAGTATAAATACACTACCAGCCATTAAAATTGCTACACCACGAAGATGACGTGCTACAGACGCGAAATTTAACCGACAGGAAGAAGATGCTGTGATATGCAAATGATTAGCTTTTCAGAGCATTCAAACAAGGTTGGTACCGGTGGTGACACCTACAACGTCCTGACATGAGGAAAGTTTCCAACCGATTTCTCATACACGAACAGCAGTTGATCGGCGTTGCCTGGTGGAACGTTGTTGTGATGCCTCGTGTAAGGACGAGAAACGCGTACCATCACGTTTCCGATTTTGATAAAGGTCGGGTTGTGGCCTATGGCAATTGTGATTTATCGTATCGCGACATTGCTGCTCACGTTGGTCGACATCCAATGACTGTTAGCAGAATATGGAATCGGTGGGTTCAGGAGGGTAATACGGAACGCCGTGCTGGATCCCAACGGCCTCGTATCACTAGCAGTCGAGATGACAGGCATCTTATCCGCATGGCTGTATCGGATCGTGCAGCCACGTCTCGATCCCTGAGTCCACAAACGGGGACGTTTGCAAGACAACAACCAACTGCACGAACAGTTCGACGACGTTTGCAGCAGCATGGTCTATCAGCTCGGAGACCATGGCTGCGGTTACCCTTGACGCTGCATCACAGACAGGAGCGTCTGCGATGGTGCACTCAACGACGAACCTGGGTGCACGACTGGCAAAACGTCATTTTTCCGGATGAATTCAGGTTCTGTTTACAGCATCATGATGGTCGCATCCGTGTTTGGCGACATCGCGGTGAACGCACATTGGAAGCGTGTATTCGTCATCGCCATACTGGCGTATCACCTGGCGTGATGGTATGGGGTGCCATTGGTTACACGTCTCGGTCACGTCTTGTTCGCATTGACGGCACGTTGAACAGTGGACGTTACATTTCAGATGTGTTACGACCCGTGGCTCTACCCTTAATTCGATCCCTTCGAAACCCTACATTTCAGCAGGATAATGCACGACCACATGTTGCAGGTCCTGTACGTGCCTTTCTAGATACAGAAAGTGTTCGACTGCTGCCCCGGCTAGCACATTCTCCAGATCTCTCACCAATTGAAAACGTTTGGTCAATGGTGGCCGAGCAACTGGCTCGTCACAATACGTCAGTCACTACTCTGATGAACTGTGGTATCGTTTTGAAGCTGCAGCTGTACCTATACACGCCATCCAAGCTGTGTTTGACTCATTGCCCAGGCGTATCAAGGCCGTTATTACGGCCAGAGGTGGTTGTTCTGGGTACTGATTTCTCAGTATCTATGCAACCAAATTGCGTTAAAATGTAATTACATGTCAGTTCTAGTATAATACATTTGTCCAATGAATATCCGTTTGTCGTCTGCATTTCTTCTTGGTGTAGCAATTTTAATTTCAAGTAGTGTATACTTTGATTTACAATACAAATAATTTTATGTGAACTTACCTCCTCAATGAACAGTTCTGTATAGTTTTCCTTTGTTGAATTTTTTCTTTGTTACTGCTTCTTGTCCTATATAGAACAAATTATTATTATTATTGTTAATATTATTATTATTAATTTGTAGATTAATTAAGCAAATGCAGTACATTATTTCAGTATGTAAAATAGTATATTCTCTTAACACTTTCCATTATTTTTGCCATTGTAAAAGAAAAATAATATTTTTTTTATATACGATGTTATTTCACACTGTACTTTTACATGATGTGCAATGTTCTTACAGGGAAAGCTACGTCAGAATTAGGATAACTTTCTAAGTACTGTAAAATATGCTAAATAAAGGTGGCTACTCTACAATATATTGAGTATCACTTAATAAAACAAAATAAAACGTGTAGATAAATAGCACCGTAGGAAAACAACAATCATTTTTACTCCCTGAGAAATTATTGAATTGTAATATACAACATTATTGAGGGTAGTCTTCAAATGTCGCCTCGTTGTCTGACTGTGACTCGAAGTCAATTAATATACTACACGTTTGAAATGGTGAGATGCTTTCCAATGTTGATTAAGGGGGGTAGGACGTCAAACGGGCCGTCTTGGTGCAAGAGAGACACCACAGGACATTTTAATTTCCACTGTCTATACTTTTACGAATAAATTCATAAAACTTTGTCAGCATGACCAGGAACGATTCAGGATTCACAATCATAGGAGTGGAAGTTGAAAAAAATAACAAAATATATTTTTTTTTACATGCTAAAGTTCATTTTTTCCCCTCTATTGGCTGCGTTTGTTGCTATAGGTACACGTTTCTTCATAAGTAAGAGAGATTCTTCGATGAATTTTGCACAGCATACAAACCATACCTACACGTCTATGAAACTCCATAAATTACTTAATTTATGAAAAAATGAATGTGCTGTTACATTTTAAACTTTATGTTTAGAAAAAACTCAAATATTATAGTTAATTAACTCAATTTTACCACAGTTTTTTATGTATTTGGAAAATTCTAAATTTTCATACACTTGTAAGTATGGTTTGTATGCTGTGCAAAATTAATCGAAGAATTTCCGTTACTTATAAAGAAAAGTGTACCTATAGCAACAAATGCACCCAATGGTAAGTGAAAAAAAGGTGAAATACAAATGTAAAAAAAAATTATTTTCTTATATTTTTGAACTTCCACCACTATACGTGTAAATCCTGAATCCTTTCTGGTCATTCTGACAAAGTTTAGTGAATTTATTTTTAAAAGTATAGACAGTTGAAGTTAAAAATTCCTGTGGTGTCTCTCCTGCTCCAAGTCGTCCCGTTTGAAGTCCTACCCCCCTTAAATATAAAAAAAAAGCAGGAAAATTTATTGCGGAATGGATTGTTTCAAGAAAGAAAGCGTGCTAGCTCCGATGCTAAGCGTGAACTCTGTTCAGTAGGATCAAGAATGCGTCGCAAATGGAAGGACACGTCAGTGGCCTGTTGCGTTTAATATATGCGGCCTACTTATGGCTGCTCACGATCTCGCTGTCGCGCAGAGGTGGGCGACAGTCGGATGAATAGGGAGCGCGCCTCGGAGCTCCGATACGGAGTCTCAGAGCGGCGCACACGGAATACTGGCGCGCTCTTATGAGTCCCCGACGGCAGCGCCACTCGTCAAAAAGTATCCGGTATGCGCCCTGTCCACAAAATTAAGCGTCCGTGTCGCACGGGGACGCGGCGGCACCCGGCGCTTCTTGCTACCCAGGAATGTTAATCCCCAGTACGTGTGTGAGTGTGTGTGTGCGTCTGCGGTCTGCCGTCCGCTGACATGCGTGGAGCGGGACGGACGGATTCCTTTTGAGCCGCGCGCCCGACGCACTAGCCGCCCCCCTTTTTTGGGTGCCATTCTCCCGAAACGAATTACAGCACAAACATTCCGGCGCTGGCGCGAGGTCAGAGGTTTCAATTGCGCTCGGCGCACCCTTTTTGTGGGGCAACACGGGCGTGCTGTGCACCCGATCGCACCAGCGGCCGCGCACACAGGGGGCGCATTCTGTCCGCACCCCCGCCCCTCCTTCCGACCGCTCTACCTGCCGAGAATAGCCACCTTGCGCGTCTACAACACCCAACGGTCACCGAAGACGCGATCAGGATTATCTACACTACTGGCAATTAAAATTGCTACACCACGAAGATGACGTGCTACAGACGCGAAATTTAACCGACAGGAAGAAGATGCTGTAATATGCAAATGATTAGATTTTCAGAGCATTCAAACAAGGTTGATACCGGTGGCGACACCTACAACGTCCTGACATGACGAAAGTTTCCGACCGATTTCTCATACACAAACAGCAGCTGACCGGCGTTGCCTCGTGAAACGTTATTGTGATGCCTCATGTAAGGAGGAGAAATGCGTACCATCACATTTCCGACTTTGATAAACGTCGGATTGTAGCCTATCGCGATTGCGGTTTATCGTATCGCAACATTGCTGCTCGCGTTGGTCGAGATCCAATGACTGTTAGCAGAATATGGAATCGGTGGGTTCAGGAGGGTAATACGGAACGCCGTGCTGGATCCCAACGGCCTCGTATCACTAGCAGTCGAGATGACAGGCATCTTATCCTCACGGCTGTAACGGATCGTGCAGCCACGTCTCGATCCCTGAGTCAACAGATGGGGACGTTTTCAAGATAACAACCATCTGCACGAAAAGTTCGACGACGTTTTCGGCAGCATGGACTATCAGGTCGGAGACCATGGCTGAGGTTACCCTTGACGCTGCATCACAGACAGGAGCGCCTGCGATAGTATACTCAGCGACGAACCTGGGTGCACGAATGGGAAAACTTCATTGTATCGGATGAATCCAGGTTCTGTTTACAGCATCATGATGGTCGCATCTGTGTTTGGTGACATCACGGTAACGCACACTGGAAGCATATATTCGTCATCGCCATACTGGCGTATCACCCGGTGTGATGGTATGGGGTACCATTGGTTACACGTCTCGGTCACCTCGTATTCGCATTGACGGCTCTTTGAACAGTGGACATTACATTTCAGATGTGTTACGACCCGTGGCTCTACCCTTCATTCGATCCCTTCGAAACCCTATATTTCAGCAGTAGAATGCACGACCGCATGTGGCAGGTCTTGTACGGGCCTTTCTGTTTACAGAAAATGTTCGACTGCTGCCCTGGCTAGCACATTCTCCAGAACTTTCACCAACTGAAAACGTCTGGTCAATGGTGGCCGAGCAACTGGCTTGTCACAATACGCCAGTCACTACCTTTGATGAACTGTGGTATCGTGTTGAAGCTGCATGGGCAGCTGTACCTGTACACGCCATCCAAATTCTGTTTGACTCCATGCTCAGGCGTATCAAAGCCGTTATTACGCACAGAGGTGGTTGTTCTGGGTACTGATATCTCAGGATCTATGGACCGTAATTTCGTGGAAATGTGATCACATGTCAGTTCTAGTATAATATATTTTCCCAATGAATACCCGTTATCATCTGCATTTCTTCTTGGTGTAGCAATTTTAATGGCCAGTAGTGTATATAATCCATCTATTCTTCAGTTGTGGTAGTTTCGAAAAAAATACATCTGGGTCTACCTCCATACGCTGCAAATCACTGTGATGTGCATGACAGGGGTGTACTTCATACTGTACCAATTATCAGAACTGTTTCCCATTCCATTGGCGTATTGAAACGCTTCTGTGGGCACTGCAGATAATATAACTTTTGCAACGCGATAGCTGCGGGAGCTACAGATAAAGGGGTGTAGATAGGTGTTAAAAATTATTCCATATGTAGAGAAGTGGTAGATAGAAAGTCCAGTAAATATGGGTCATAAAAAGCGTACCTTTAGAGCTATGATGGAAAATCGTTGAGGTATATTAAATCGTAATATCGACAGGTTGAACGAACATTTGACTGTGGCGCAATGACTACAGACAGATTGTCGAGTTGATGGAATAAATGTCGGTTGAGCATTTAATGTACCCTGAGATGCTACAGAAGCTATCCCAGTGACCTACAGCGACAGGTAGCTCCCCATAAGGTCAAGCAAATTAAAAGCAAACAGCTGTGCAACAGAAAATGACTTCTGTAATCAGGTTACCATAGGATTTATCAAAAAGAATCATCCGATTTAAAAAATCATAACTATTTTGTTATTTGAGTATGTGCATGAACAACTTACTGTTGGAGACAGCAAACTCTCAAGTCCAACATAGTTTCAGCTAGGCAGCAGCAGTGTGCGCCCACTTCAAATCTAGTGAAAATGGCGTCGTGACAACAAAAAGCGTTTTGTGTTCTAAGTTTTGCACAGTGCGGATTACTAATAACTCTTCAGCGTGACTTTCGTACTCGATATGATGTGAATCCTGCTACAGCACAGAGCATTAGACGATGGCATGAACAATTCCGACAACTAGTTGTTTGTGTAAAGGCAAATCGCCCGGCCGTCCCCGAGTGTCTGACACAGATGTCGAACGCATCCGACATAGTTTCACAAGGAGTCCGCAGAAATCCGTTCGCCGTGCAGCTCGACAACTCAACATGCTGCCCATGTCCGACTGGCGTGTGTTGCGTTGAGGTTTACACATGAAAACATACAAAATTCAGCTACCGCAAGCTCCTCGTGCAGGTGACAAACAACAAAATGTGTTCTGTAATTTCACTTTTGGCAAGATGGAGGACGACAAAATGCTTCAAATGGCTCTGAGCACTATGGGACTTAACATCTGAGGTCATCAGTCCCCTAGAACTTAGAACTACTTAAACCTAATTAACTTAAGGACATCACACACATCCATGCCCGTGGCAGGATTCGAACCTGCGACCGTAGCGGTCGGGCGGTTCCAGACTGAAGCGCCTAGAACCGCTCGGCCACAAAAGCCGGCGGAAGACGACAGTTTTCTTCCACCCTTAGTGTTTAGTGACGAGGCAACATTCCTTTTAAATGGAAAGGTGACCCATCACAATATGAGAATATGGATTACGGAAGAACCATATGAAGTTCTACATCATGAGAGGGACTCTCCAAAATTTAATGTGTTTTATATAGTTTCACGGGAAAAGTTGGAGGGTTCATTTTTCGTAGCCGTGAACACTGTTACAGGAGGAACATATGTCGATATGCTTGAGAACTTTCTTTTCCCACAATTGAAGACTGATTCGAACGACTTCATTTACCAACAGGATGAGGCACTGTCATACTGGCATCTGGAAGTGCGGGAATTTTTAAATCAAACTTTTACTGAACGATGGAACGGTCGCACTGGACCAAATGATTCAGCCGTATATTACTGGCCCCCAAGTTCCCCGGACCTGAAGATCTCTGATTATTTCTTGTTGAGGCTTATAAAAGACTGTTTATGTGCCTCCGTTACCAAAAACAATGAATGAACTGAGACATCACATAACAATAGCTGTGGAAGCTGTAGCTCAAGACATGCTCGCTGCAGTGTGGGAACAATTTGAATACCACATTAACATACGCCGTGCATCTCAAGGGGGCTTGATGAACACCTATGAAAAGGTATGAAAAAAATATTTTTGGGATTCCCGTTCATCAAAAAACCAAGTTCACTGTATATGAAACTCTACGTTTATTAGTTTCACAAATATAGACGTGCAAATCGGATGATTGGTTGTGATACACCTTGTGTAGTACCGCACCTCACATAGACAAATTGATAGTCGGCCGCTGTGACCGAGCGGTTCTAGGCGCTTCAGTCCGGAACCACGCTGCTGCTACGGTCGCAGGTTCGAATCCTGCCTCGGGCTTGGATGTGTGTGTGATGTCCTTAGGATAGTTAGGTTTACGTAGTTCTAAGTCTACGGGACTGATGACCCCAGATGTTAAGTCCCATAGTGCTTAGAGCCATTTGAACCTTTTTGAACAAATTGATAATGGGGTCCACCAAGGCAATCGTACATGTTTTAATCCTTTGTTACTTTGATAATTAATGGTATTCATGACTCAGTGGATGATACATTTTCGATCTCTTTTAACAATAAATCAGACTTTTATAGTGACTCATAGTTTCTTTTCCTAATTTGATGAATTCAGAACTCACAGGGTTTTTCGCAACTGGCCTGTGAAATTAGACTGCTGGCAGAAGCAGCTAAGATTTGTAGAGAAGAGTAAGGAAACACTTTTCCTGGGTGCACACTGAAGCTTTACAATGGGCTCAGCCACTCTGGCTAGTCGCTCCTGCTGGGTTCCGTCAACATATCCCTCTTCTCTGCATCGACGTGGCTGAGAGTTTGGCTTTCAGCAGAAACATTTTTTTGTGACCTGTGTGGTTCTTCTAATGACTTTCGCCAGTCAGTTAGAAGCCCGACACTGCAGCTCATTACAGGGAAAAGAGAGAGATTTAATTCGAATAACAATCATTGGCATTCGTCATTATTATTTGGCGTTTTCGTGCGGAATTAGTTCGAATAAAAAATGTTCAAATGTGTGTGAAATCTTATGGGACTTAACTGCGAAGGTCATCAGTCCCTAAGCTTACACACTACTTAACCTAAATTATCCTTAGGAGAAACACACACACACACCCATGCCCGAGGGAGGACTCGAACCTCCGTCGGGACCAGCAGCACAGTCCATGACTACAGCGTCCTAGACCGCTCGGCTAATCCTGCGCGGCGCAGAATTAGTGATTTGATTTGATTTACTAGTTGGTTCTGCACATCAAATTGTTAAACAGGTTACGGACAATTGGAGAAAAAATGCGACGTAAATCTGAATAAATATAGAATATGATAAATAGACCCTGTGCCAATTATTTTTAAACAATACACACTGATCTTCAACAGTCTGCCTTCACTTTTCACCACTTTCCACGCTACACTCTTACAACCCCTCTCAGGATATTGCTTCAGCGTGCTGGAACTGTATCAAATGGTTCAAATGGCTCTGAGCACTATGGGACTTAACATCTGTGGTCATTAGTCCCCTAGGACTTAGAACTACTTAAACCTAACTAAGCTAAGGACATCACACACATCCATGCCCGAGGCAGGATTCGAACCTGCGACCGTAACTGTCACGCGGTTCCAGACTGAAGCGCCTAGAACCGCACGGCCACACCGGCCGGCTGGAACTGTATCAGATAGGACCATCAGGGGATATTAAACGTATACAAAGAAGGGCAGCGCGAATAACCGCAGGTCTGTCTGACAAGTGGGAGAGTGTAATGGAGGTGATGAAAGGCCTATACTGACAGACATTTGAAGATAAATGCAAACTACCCCATAAAAGCCTACTTTCAAAGTTTCAAGAAGCAATTTTAAGTAATGAATCTAGCAATATACTGAGTATTAAAACAGTCACTTGTTCCTTTGATAACTGACGTATTCTTGAGTCAGTGGATAAAACATTTTTGATCTCTTTTAGCAATAAATCAGAGTGTTATAGTGACTCTTAGTTTCTTGTTATAGTTTATTGGATTCCATTATCAATATATCCATGTGAGGTCCGGTACCAGTATTTTCAGGCGTATTTGGGCTGTCCCTAGTTATTCAGTTAAACAGCCCGTTATCCGTTGTGTGAACTTGTTTTCTTCTAATTAGCAAGATCTTATGAGGAGTTATTTATCACTAGAGGTCAAGGGTGATAAATTCTGTAGCATCTCAGGGATATGTTCAACTTCTCTACAACACCCCCACAGAGAAATAATGTTACGGTTTGGAAAGCCTTTTCCATAAAAAGAGCTGTTAAATGAGGAATATATGGGCAATGACAATTTGATGACGTAACGTATCTAATTAATTGTGCTTAATAATCAGTAAATGGTCGCCCACTTGCTTAAATTATACGAGTTCCAACCAACGATATTTTAATAAATACGCGAACAAATTCCACAATCTTGCGGATTCTGCCATGGTTAACTAATGAAGCGTGTTTCTCCCTTGGAGCAAGGTGGAGGACAGAAAATGTCCCCCACTATGTAACATTCCTGGTTACGGCTAATGAGAAGGCGGCCATGTACACACGCACTGGATATCTCGCCTGCTACCAAAATAATTGCTTTGGCCGATCTGAGATCTCGTTAGTAAATTTTGAACAAAAATTCCACTGGCCTTCCTTGGACCTAACAGCAGGGTCCCGCGCTAGGAGCGTCTTGTTTTCATCTGTTCTTTAAATCTAATGTTCTCTCTGAATGTGTGATGTTATACGAATAAAACCGAAGTCTGTCTCAATGATTTTGTGAAAATAGTACACTAACATCTGACGATCATATAGGCAGACACCTTTATTAGCATAACAGCAATCGTCGGGCAGTGGTAGCGATAGCAGCACAGTTTACCTAACGAAAAGAAGATGACATCAATAGACGAAATCATTGAAGAGGAAGTCAGAACCAGAGCAGTCCAGCATGAGACGAAAACATTGAAGAAGTATTGGAACCAAACTCGATAGAAATCCATCCATATCAGAGAGGAAAATGTACAGTTGGTAATGAAGAGTGAGCTGGAGAACCTACAGCAGGAGTTGGAAAGAGTGGTCAAATCTGTGAAAGAAGAAACAGAAAAATCATTAAAGTAAAAAATCTCAAGATTTATAAAATATTCATCAGAAAGGGAAGAAAAATATCAGAGCCTTTCAGAGGGGTCGAGAATAGTGAAACACATCCGCGAAAGACTAGAAGATACCAGAGATAAGTAAATGGGAAAGGTTAGCAGTACAGTTATAATAACAGTGCTGTTCTAGGCATAGTACTGTTTCGGGTGGTACGCAGTTGTCACCCTCTGAGCCGACTTACTCACTGGGACCTACTGTTTGACGTGGACCCCGAACCACGGTCACAACTCGACACAATTAACAAATACTGTCAGAGGTGTAGGAAGTAATAAGTCACAGATAAAAATCCCAGGACTGACTGAGGATCGACCTCGAGACCATTGAATCAGTACTCTGCTACTTTAACAGCTTTTGTTTAAAATGAGATATGCGGACTATTTTTTTTTCAAGGTCCAAATGGTCGTTAAATGGAAACCACAGTGGAAATAAAAAATGTTTTATTTTCAACACTTAGCTACACCCTTCAGCTACTTCTCTACATTTTCTCAAATCGCCTGGTCTACTTACTGAACAAGATTATCAGTTGACGATCGCTTTCTTCCTTGACAGCCTGCATCGGGAATCTCTGTATGTTCGATTTCAAAGTTCCTCAATCACCGCTACACTCGTAACAATTGCGTTATCTGGGCTGCATGAAATCAGCATGAAGAAATCGAATAACAGCATGCATTTCTCACTTGTCGTGAGACTTGGTTCTTCTAAACATCTTTATGTGCTCACTATGCTCTCGGAACAGAAAAGTACGACGTGACACGATCGGCGGGAGTAGTAGAGGCACTTCACAACATATCTGCACAATGTTTCATCGTATTTTCACTGCGGTTTTAATTTAGCGACCGATAGGACCCTGATAAAGAGAACGCCCTCCTATGTAGCTATATACCAGTTTTTGAAGCACACTGCTCAGAAGAATTTCTTTTAACAAGTCACGAAATATTCGACATGTAGCGAATGAACTAAAACTGTTCATTATCATGTTCCATCAATCCATTTCGAAAAGATACTGGCAGCCATTTCAGTTTTCATACAGAAACGTTTGGAACTGTAATCACATAAACAACAAATATTCGTAAGCTGTAAAACAGGAAAGAAGAGATACAAAGAGAATGATTTTCACTGCTGCACTTGACTCGTGGTGAAACGGAATTATACCACATTCACAAGGTGAGGAAAGATTGATAGAGGATTTAAAATTTACTTCTTGCGGATGACATTTTTTGACGAATATAATAAAATTCTTCTTTTTCTAAACGAAGACAAAACCACAAAAGAATAAAGTTAGATTATGGGATCTTCTTTCGCGCCGTGTCTGCAGTTGCACCACCGTGTTAGTATGTTTCAATTATTTAAAGGAGTGCAGGAAGTTAGGCGTAAAATTAATTGGAAGTGTTTTGTATATCACTCTTCATAAGTTGTTTGGAGCATCCAGTGCTAATCTGTTAGGGTTTGTGGTGCTACTACGTAATATGTAAAGTGGCCAGCAAACTAGCTACAGTGCTTAGCTCGGGGGAAACCTCTGACAGTCTCAGAATATAGGTGATGTTGCTTGTATGTGGAGCAATTACATTTAATTATTTTCGAGCCGAATTTTATACCTGAATTTATTCTTTGCATAAAATTATGAGGACAGTGGAGGTTATCACATGTAACTGGTTGTTTCTCACCATGTCGCCTTGACAGAATTGCATTCAACTCCTTTCCTTGGTATTTGGTCTCTGTTGGATTAGGGGGAGAGTTATATATGGGGTTCGATAAACATGGCCTGACAAGAGAAGTAAAGCAGTAAGAAGGTATCGTTGGGTGTCACTGTAACTTCGTAAATGTACACACTATCAGCGATGGGACACAGCATCTCCGCGATAGCGATGAATTGGGGATTTTCACGTACGACCATTACGCGAGTATATCCGGTAAAACATCAAATCTCCGGCATCGCTGCAGCCGGGAAAAAATCCTGCAAGAACGGGACCAACGACGACTGAAGAGAATCGTTCAACGTGTCAGAAGTGCAATCCTTCCGCAAATTTCTGCAGATTTCAATGCTGGGCCATCAACAAGCGTCAGTGTGCGAACCATTCAATTAAACATCATCGGTATGGGCTTTCGGAGCTGAAGGCCCAGTCGTGTACCCTTGATGACCTCACGACACAAAGCTTTAAGCCTCGCCTGGGCCCTTCAACACCGACATTGGACTGTCGATAACTGGAAACATGTTGCCTGGACGAACGAGTCTCGTTTCAAATTGTATCGAGCGGATGGACGTGTACGGTTATTGAGACAACCTCATGAATTCATGGACCCCGCATGTCAGCAGGGGACTGTTCAAGATGGTGGAGGCTCTGTAATGATATGGGGCGTGTGCAGTTGGAGTACCCCTGATACATCCACTTTAGACATTAGTTGAGTCCACGCCATGTCGTAGTGCGGCTCTTCTTAGTGCTCGCGGGGGCCTTACATGTTATTAGGCAGGTGTACCAGTTTTTTTGGCTTTTCAGTGTATTATAATTATCGACATCATCATGGAGTCATTTTCTATGCTAGATCATTCTATGTTCTGTTGTGTGTGTGTGTGTGTGTGTGTGTGTGTGTGTGTGTGTGTGTGTGTGTGTGTGTGTGTGTGTGTGCATGTGTATGTGTGTGTGTGTGTGTGTGTGTGTGTGTGTGTGTGTGTGTGTGTGTGCGCGCGCGCGAGACAGTTGCTTGTATAACGGCTCGAGGTAGCAGACGACTACGAACAATAATTTTGAGTGACATTCAATATCTGGAACTTCAAAAATTGATAAAGATTAATTTTTTGAGTTCTGCTTTAGCTATCAGTGTGAAATAATAGGTAATACTGCAGTGCTATTCTATCTGAATGGTTTGTCGAATACTGTAGCCAAGTTTTCAATTACATGCTTCGCTCTCCGCGTCAGCTGATTGTTTACATGTGTGGTATTTTTTATTTTTGCCACAGTCATTTATTTATAATGCAGTCATAACCGGTTTCATCATTCAAAGTTCGCTTTCAGGTGCTACGGGTAGTATTTGATGAACAAGTGTTCGTGCACATAAGAACATTTATTCATCAAAAGCCACACATAGAATCTGAAGATGGTCTTTGAAGTACGAAACAGGTCGTGGTTATATCAGAAGTGCCTTTGTCAAAAACCAGAAATAGTATCTCACAATAAGTTAATCACCGTGACCGCAAACGGAATGTCGTTTTTCCCAGAACATTGTTTTCATTACGTAATGTTCTGAACTTGATGACTTACATTTTACGTTTAATCAAAAATCGATTCTTTAAAGAACGTGATATTTTTTTTTACTTTTATTGGCTTTAATTCTGATTGTACTTTGGTAGTTGTGTAGTTCATACACATATGTAAACTCTGATATACATAGGATGTAGAATAATATCCTCTTTAAGTCGCAATTAAAAGTGAAATATTTAAGACAGGACCGGTTTCGGTCTTGTGCCCATCTTCAGGTGATTGTACATTGACTTTGATGTTTCCACATTCAGTGTTGGAGTTCACTGTTAAATAAAGCAAAATAAAATAAAATAACGTGATATTGACTAAACAGACACAAGAGAAGAATCATCCGTATAAATCCTAAGAGCAGGCCGGTGTGGCCGAGCTGTTCTAGGTGCTCCAGTCTGAAAATGCGCGACCGCTACGGTCGCAGGTTCGAATCCTGCCTCGTGTATGGATGTGTGTGATGCCCTTAGGTTAGTTAGGCTTAAGTAGTTCTAAGTTCTAGGGGACTGATGACCTCAGAGCCATCTGAACCATTTTGAAATCCTATGAAAATACAATGGTCGAAAATAGATCACTTTACGCTCACTTCCAATTTATTTGACAAATATTATTTGACAGTGAAAACTGAACATAACACAATATGCCAACATCAGTTCTGTGTATTACAACTGTCAATATGGTTCACAATTATGTAGCGATTTTCAGGTTCGTAATTTGTAATAAATAACGGTTTTTGCTTTTAAGGTCAGAGAGCAATTTCAGCTGTCAGTATTTTTATTTAATTGACTTTTCTTCAGAAAGGCATATTTCAGGAAGCAGCTTCCATAGTAAATAGCGTTTTTGCTGCACCGTGAAACCTTAAACTTAACAGTTTGCTTAGTGAGATCTGCTGTGTAGTATTGGTCAGCTGACTTGGTAACTGACCACTGAAAACTCCGCAAGCAGAGTGTAATTTCACATGTAGATGTATCTAAAGGACATGAAACGCCACTAACCGTTAATTATCCCACGTTTGTGTTACATTAAGTAGTTAAGGAAACCACGGTAAGACTAAATCAGGAGACCCAGAAGAGGATTTGAGCTCTCCGCTTCCGTAACGAGGCCTGAGAATTTTGACCTTTTCCCACGTAACACCGTATTGGCGCTGAGAGTAGAACTGAAGAGGATGGACGAGCGTTTCTCCATCAAGTGAGTGTTCCTCGTCATCGGGCGTTCCTAGCTCATTGTAGAGTTTCATTCCTCATCCTCACCTAATCTCAGTCCAAAGACGTTTAATCTTTATAATTTGTGGAAGGTGACAGTCACGGTCGTTCCTATTTTAGAATATATGGAAACCAAAACAGTCTTTGATCTGAACTTTTTCTATTTAGTTTGTGCCCTCTTGCATCAACCGTTTCCCTATGACCACTGCTGAACCGTAAGATACAAACTGCAGACAAGCCGGCAAGAGACGACATTTAAGAAATTTCCGTAAGGAGGAAATTGTGCTCGAAAGGAACTGAATATTTGGCTTTTTAGGTCTAGTAGTTTCTCAGGAAAAAGTCGGAGACCCATTCACTGTGAACACAAATATCTCATTAATTATATGATACAGTTCTAAACATGGAAGAACCCACAGACGAAAGGCGTATTGCTTTCAACAACAATGCGATTTCTTTTCTTCATTGTTTCGTTACTGAAGAAAGTAAATATAATCTTTACACTTTCGTTGCGGTGTCTCATTTAGAATTTCGAGAGTGATTGCACTTACTAGTTAAAACAATAGTTTCTCAGCTGGGGAAAGATAGGTCTTATTGAACTCTTTCTCAACACAGTGCAATCCGAATCTCCTCAAGATTCCCTTATACATGTCTCCAAACGTTTCTCATTGTAGTGCCCTCGAACCCGTTCCTTTACACTATCTGATCCAGTGTATCTGGACACCTGTCACTGGACATTGGTCTGGAGAGTGTCCATTCTCCGTATTTGTGACAGGTTGAACTCTGTTGGGAATACTTTCAATGAGATATCTGAATATCTGTTGGAAGAATGGTAGTCCATTGTAGTGTTGTTGGACGCTGGTGTCTGGAGGGAACGCAGCGTTCTAACTAATCTCAACGGTGTTCAGTTGGGTTCAGATTGGAACTTTGGACAGGTCAGTCCATTTATGACACATTATTGTCCAAAAACCATTGAGTCACAGTTACAGCTTTATGACAGGATGCATTCTCATGCTGATGCAAGGAATCGTAATTTCAGAATTGTTCCTCTACTGAACACAGTACATAATGCTGTAAAATGTGTCCATACTGTCCTTCCGCAGTTAGCGTTTTTCTTAAGCATGCTAACAGGACCAAACCCTAACCACCGAAAATACCTTCATATCATAACGCCACCTCCTGTCCAGCTGCACACCACCTCAAGTGTCTCTCGGGACTGACCAGATAAACAAATGGCTTACGAGGAACAGCACGACAATTGTGCCCAGTTCTTTTTAAATCCCAACGCACCATCGTTGTGATAGCCAAACTGCTGGCAACACTTCTGGAACTGATCACTCATTTCTTCCACTGGTCTCATGCAATTTTGAATGACAGCCCTCCGCATTGCTCAACGGTCCCTCTCCGTCAGGAAATGACTGCGTAATCTCGGTTTAGCTGTAGGTGTTCCTTTGTGTTTACACTTCACAATCACGTGACAAAAAGTCAATTTGGACAGCTTAAGAAGGGTCTAAATGTCCCTGATGGATTTGTTATTCAGGTGACATACGAGGTGCGACAATAATGAGACTGATTTTCTTTGCAAGATGTAGCCATCCTGCAGTCTTGCGTAGGCACAATATCTTTGAACTTGGTCTATAAGCTGCTTCTAGTCCAAGCGGCACGTCTATGCAAGTGCTCAGTCGTGACTTGTTCTGTAATAAGTTAACACGTGTTTTTGTCTCTCGTCACAGATATCGAACCGCATAATATTGCGCAATGGTATGCCATTTTTTTATCCATTAAATTTGGTGAAAACGCGACGACAACTTACGGTAAGCTTCAGAAGGCTTTTGGGGAGGAGGTTATGTCAAGAACTCATGTTGTTCGTTGGCATAAAATGTTTAGTGAAGGCAGAACAAATGTTGAAGATGAAGACCGCAGTGGACGATCATCAACCTCCCGGACGGATGTCAACTTGGCCAGGGTGCACGAACTCGTGTGATTTGATCGAAGCGTGAAAATCATTGCAGAAGAACTGAACATCAATCGAGAAACGGTCCGTCTAATAATAACTGAAGATCTTGGTATGAGAAAGATTTGTGCAAAAATGGTCCCCAAAAATCTCACAACACAACAGCGAGAAACACGGAAAAATGTGGCAGCCGATCTGTTAGAGCAAACGGAAATCAATCCAGAATTGTTAGTTGTGTTATCACTGGTGGTGAAAGCTGTTGAGCCGTGTTATCACTGGTGATGAAAAAGTTGTTTTTTCAGTACGATCCAGAGACAAAACGCCAAAGTTCGCAATGCTGCTCAAAGGGATCACCCAGACCAAAAAAAGTTCGCATGTCAAAGTCAAAAGTGAAATGCATGCTTGTGTGCTTCTTTGATTCCAAGGGAATTGTTCATAAAGAGTGGGTGCCTCCTGGACAAACAGTTAACCAATATTACTACAAAGAAATTTTAGAAAGACTTCGTAAAAGAGTTCTTCTCGTCTGTGCCAACATTGCTGATAATTGGTTTCTGCATCACGATAATGCGCAATCCCTTACTGCTCTGTCAGTACAGCAATTTTTAACCTCAATACAAATTTCAGTACTACCACAGCCACCTTATTCACCAGACATCGCTCTGTGCGACTTTTTTCTATTTCCAAGAGTCAAATCGGCGTTCAAGGGACACCATTTTCAAACAGCACAAGATGTCCAAAAAGCTGTGACGAGTGTCTTGGAGGATATTACAGAAGATGAGTTTCAGAAATGTTACCATCAATGGCAGAAGCGCTGGAAAAAGTGCGTGCAATCAGAAGGGAACTACTTTGAAGGAGACAACACTAAACTTGACTAAAACGGTAAGCAACATTTTTTTCACATCAGTCTCATTACTATATTGTCGCACATCGTACATGTTCTAAGTTCCAGTTTCTCTACTGACACACAGAACTCCTTACCTTCTTTTACACTGACCGGTCTGCCACTCATGGCAGATAGTCATCAATCCCGCGTTATGTAGGGGTGTCCAGATACTTTTAATCAGGTAATGTAATTTTCATGTTTTGTTTTACTTCTTCCTCTTCGACCTCCTGCTTCACACTTCCTCTTCCCCTCTTCGTTTGCTCTTTCTAATTTTTTCCGCCTGTCACAAAACTGCGACTCTCTGGCAACAGCGCTCTAGGCATGTACCTCGGTTGCCGTACCCCAGTGGTGCTACTGGATGTGTCTTTCTCGGAGGTTAAGGCACTTGGATGGCTGTTATGAGTCACTGTCTCGTGTAGCATTGTACTTGTGGTGTTATGAACGATTACGAAAATGAAAGAAACAGCTAGGGAGAACTCCAGTGCCAGCATGAAATGTGCCACCCAGCGTGAGTATTGGGACAACGTCGGTACCATTCCAAAATACCGTCACCAACCCCCGCCCGCCCCCGCCCGCCCCCGCCCGCCCCCCCCGCCCCCCCCACCCCGCCCCCGCCCGCCCCCGCCCCCCCCCCTCCCTCCCGCCTACGTATACGCGCTAGACATTAAATGTTTTCATAACACCGTCACCTTTCCAAAGCATCGTTAGTCGACAAGGTCGCACGCAATGTATCCGGCACGTGGTGCCTCTCTAATCGTTATTACCGTAGCGGGTTGTGACATAGAGAGAGTCCATTCCAAAGCATCGTTAGTAGACAACAACAAGATCGCACGCAGTGTATCCGGCAAGTGGTGACTCTCTAGTCGTTATTACCTGCGCGGGGTTGGGACATAGAGAGAGAGTTAGCGCCATCTCTCTCTATGTCGCAACCCTGCGCATACATACACGCGCTAGGCAGGACCTATATAAATCAATGCCCGACCTACCTCACTCTCACACTGCTCGTATACTTCATTCATCCAATACTTGTCACGTCTTCGTAATTAAACGTGTAACAATGAAACGATCACGAACCGCCAGTGACAGCAGCAGCAGCAGCAAACGTGCTCATGTGGACGAAGTTCCATTCCCTGGTAAGTACATTTTCAGTATTCTGATATCTACACCCTTTAACTCTGTGTATGAGTGCTACATATCTTTTATAATGCTCTCTATAAAGATCGCTCCTCCACTTGTTCTGTGTGTTCCGGCTTACGTTTTTTACCCCTTTTGAATCTCTCTCTCTCTATAAAAATTGCTTATCCAAGCCTTTTTTTTTACCTCTAACTTGGGTGTCTGAATCTTTTATGGAAAGGGCTCAAGCGCAGCTCGAATGTAAGTACATTTATAATACAATCATACTTCTTAAACTTAAATAATTTCATCTAATATATACCCGTTTCCTGATTGTATACATTTAGTCCTCATAAGCCGGTCTTTTCTTTGTAGATGCGCCTAATTCAGCATTCGGTTCAACCACCCAAAACGTTCAAGGAGGCGGCGGTAGCGTTCAAACGGCTCCCACCACACAGGACACTCGGTCTTTAGAGGAGGAGGAGACCAACCTGCCTGACCCGTTTGAGGAGGAGATCAACCTACCTGAGTGGTTTGAGGATCTACTTGATTTTGGCAATGAGTTGCTCAAACCATGGAGTCAGAGCGGAGAAGGTGAATAATTTTGAACATTAACATTCCTTCACATAACCACCATTATCTACTCTTATTGTTATTATTTATCGCTCTTTTAAATATAAATCACTAAATTAATTTTTTTCCTTATTTATCTTACAGGTATATCACACGGCGTAGGCCGTGTTCCTAGAGCGGTGGCTGCGGGGGCGGGACTCGGGCGCACCGAACCGCAAAGACACGCCGCGCCTTGCGTAGCCCCTATAAGGGCTTCGCGGGAGGCGGATGCAGAACACGCGCCAGCTCCTCCCCCAGCGCTCTCGCAACCGTTTGGCCGCGCAGCCCGTCCGCCGTCGCCACAGCCTGGCCCTTCAAACCGGCTGTCACCCCCTCCTCCTCTAGAAGCAGCAGCTCGCCGCCGCCGCCCACGCAAGGTATGCGTTCCGAGACGTATACCTCCCCCCGCAAATGATGATGATGATTACGATGACCCATCACCAGCCCATTCATCTATCGGGCGGACTCCTAGTTGTAGCAACAGTAATAATAGTAATTTCCTTATGGCTAGCGGTAGTTCTCTCCCCCGTCCTATCGATAACGAATTCGATCAGAATAACGGCGTAATGACTCCCTTAGAATACTCAGCAGTTGCTAGAGCGTTTGAGGGGCGAATCTCTTTCACCAGAATTGAGAATCCAGGCGGCAGGTATCGCGATCCTGTAAGGTTTTTGGAGGCGTGCCTCCCCGTCTTGGAGACCGAGCTCCTCAAACTCTTAGAAGATCCGGAATTTAACGCCTTTAAATGCAGTGCTGTGTTATGCTGTGAACTGAGTCACCCCCCTAAACATCAAGGTGACGCGGAGACGGCTACTCTGCATTATATATGGGGTGACAATGGCGTTATTTCTCGGAGCACATCGATTGCTGAGTGGTATCGAGAATCCACCTTGAGCGCTATTATGGCCCGATTTTCCGAGATGGAAGTACGTGGATCCGCTAAAGCGCTCAGCAGTATACCACACCTCGACATCCATATACATGTCTATGATCCAATGAATGGAGGGTCCAGTTATATTAAACTCCCTATAGATATTGAGAAAAAGCAGGCGTGCATTAATGTTCAAAATAACTATGATAATGCGTGTTTTGCTTGGTCAGTCCTGGCTTGCGAGAGAAATTACAATTACAAACATCATCCCGAGCGTCCCAGCAGTTACAAAGTCAAAGATATTAAGAGACAGTATAACTTTGACGGGATAGAGTTCCCTTTAAGAATCCAGGACATACCTAAGTTTGAGGCTCAGAATACCGCAATATCGGTCCACGTTTATGGCCTGGAGAAGAAAAGCAAGTCAGATGAGCAGAACAAGCATACAGTAGTAGGCCCCCTCCATTTCTCAAAATTTGCAGGTGAGCGAGAGTTGCATGTCAACATGCTGCTCTTCTCCGAACGTGATAATTATCACTACGTCTGGATCAAAGACATGTCCCGACTCATTTCCACCCAGTTAAGTAAAAATGATCATAAACGACATATTTGTATAAGGTGTTTGAATTATTTTTCATCTCAAGAGTTATTAGCGACACATCTATTAGATTGTGCATGCAAGGACCCGGTACGTGTTGTTATGCCCACTGAGGAAAATAAATTCATTAAATTTAAAAATGCTCACCACCAGCAGCGTTGTCCTTTTGTTGTGTACGCTGATTTTGAATGCTTGCTGGCTCCTATTACTCGTTGTGAAGGGAATCCCTTAGCCTCACACACAACCTTCACACAAAAACACGTACCTTATGCGGCTGCGTTCCAAGTTGTATGCGCATATGATTGTAAACTTAATAGCTATCAGTCTTATGTAGGGAACGACCCGGCGGTTTGGCTTCTCACAGAGCTTGAAAAACTTTCTTGGCAAGTTCACAAGCTCTACAGCATCAATATTCCCATGACCAAATCAAAGGAAAATGATGACTTGTATGAAAAGGCTGTTAATTGTCATATTTGCGGGCTGGTCTTAGATAGAAAAGCGGAGACTCCTCGTAGAGACCATTGTCATCTTACGGGTAAGTTCCGCGGTGCAGCCCACAATGCATGCAACTTGAAGTATCAGTTACCTACACACATACCCGTCTTTTTTCATAATCTGAGCGGGTATGACGCTCATTTTCTCGTTGAGCACTTGGCTAAGTTCGGTGTGAAGAAGGATCAGGTCAATATCCTGCCTGAAAGTGTTGAAAAATACATTTCTTTTTCAAAACGAATGACGCCCAAAATTACGCTCCGCTTCCTTGACTCTCTACGATTTATGCAAACTTCGCTCCAGAAACTGGTTGAGACTTTACCTCGGAATGATATGCATATCACTCGATCTGCATTTACCGATGAGGAAAAGTTTCAACTTGCGACGAGGAAAGGAGTTTTCCCGTACGAGTATCTTGATTGTATGGCAAAACTCAATGAAACCAGGCTTCCCGACATAACTTCTTTTACCAGTACTCTCACTGGCGATACCATAACTATCACAGATTATGAGCATGCCGTTAATGTCTGGCAGGAATTCAACATCCCCAATTTGGGAGAATATGCAAGGTTATACATGGACACGGACGTTCGTTTGCTTGCAGATGTTTTCGAAAAGTTCCGGAGTGTATGTATGACCACGTACTCTCTGGACCCTGCCTTTTATTACACGGCACCTGGGTTGTCCTGGGACGCTATGCTCAAAAAAACGGATTGCAACATTGAACTTTTGACTGATGCTTCAATGCTTCTATTTTTTGAGCGAGGGATCCGCGGCGGACTTTGTCAATGTGTTCACAGACACGCCAAGGCAAATAATCCGCGGATGGGTGTCGAGTACAACGCATCCCTTGATTCTAGTTACATTTTGTACTTAGATGTTAACAATTTATATGGGCATGCTATGAAGCAACCGCTGCCGGTTGCCGGGTTCCAATGGGTGCCTGAAGACGAATTGAAGGGATTAGGTGGACAGATAATGGGTCTTGCGGCCGATTCTGATGTAGGGTATGTGCTTGAGGCAGACATCGCGTACCCTAATAATTTGCATGGAGAGACAAGCGACTTGCCGTTATGTCCAGAGCAACAAATTCCACGAGGAAGCACCATCCCTAAACTGATGGCCACTGTTGGGGATAAGCAGAGGTATATTATTCATTATCGTAACCTCCAGCAGTGTCTCAGATTAGGAATGGAGCTCATTAAAATCACCCGGGCAATCTCCTTCAAGCAATCCCCCTGGTTGAAGGAGTATATTGAACTAAACACCGAAAAGAGGGCGGTCGCGAGTAATGATTTTGAAAAAGACTTTTATAAATTAATGAATAATTCCATTTTCGGGAAAACTATGCAAAATGTAAGAAATGAACGCGATATTGTTATTAGAACCGCATGGGAAGGGCGTTACGGCGTGAGAAAATGTATAGCCAGGCCAAATTTTAAGCGTGCCACCATCTTCAATGAAAACTTTGTTGCTGTGGAGATGTCGAAGACTGCAGTAGAGTTTATGAAACCCATCTATTTGGGGATGTGTATACTCGATATCTCCAAATTCTACATGTACCGATTCCACTATGAGTTTGCGAAACCTCATTTCGTAGATCCAAAATTACTTTATATGGATACAGACAGCTTTATCTACTGGATCAAGAACTGTGATCCATATGAAGTAATTAGGTGCAATGGTAAAGAATTCGACACCTCTTCTTATGAGATCAATAATCCTTATGGTATTGTTCCACAGAACAAGAAGGTTATCGGTCTCATGAAAGACGAGTCGAATGGTTTACCAATTGTAGAGTTTGTGGGACTGAGATCGAAAATGTATGCATATCGCACAGTAGACGGGAGCACTCTGAGGCGGGCAAAGGGTGTTAGACGGATCGCGTCTCGTGCGCTTACGGTCGAGGACTATTTGCAGTGCCTGTACGGTCGTAGCGTTGAAGGCGCTCATCCACACATGGTTCAACAAACTAGCATTCGATCACGAGCTCACGAGGTGTACACTGTGCTGCAGTCTAAAGTCGGACTATCTCCTCATGACGATAAAAGAGTCATTTGTGAGGATGGGGTGGGAACCCTCCCATACTCACACTATTTACTTGAAACGAAAGTAGGGGTGGGGGACTCTGGTTGAGTGATAGAGAGGGAATGAGCGTGTGAATGTTATGAATGTGGGCTATGCGTGGAAATAGTATGGCTCTTTTATCATAGTGTAAATAGTTGATGAGAGTGTTTTGTTGCGTGTATCAGTTTGCGTGCTTCCATGCATGTCTGAGTGTGCGAATGAGCGCGAACTTGTGTTAAGTGTGTGTGTGTATGTAAATATAATCATTATTTTTTCAAAAAAGTCTTTATATCTACATATTGCTGACCATTATTAATATATATATGAAAAGGCTATAAATTTAGCCAATTAACTTCTGTATGAACAAAAAAATAATAAAATTTTCTCACTTAATATATCCATCACTTCTAGTCATTATAGAGCTTAGATTTTAGTTTGTAAGTTTCACCTACCGCTAGCCATCCAGTCAGAACTAGTTTTTAAGTGTATGAGTTCCACTAATTAAATTCTTTCTATATGTTCAATTGCTTGTTCTAGCGGAAAATGTTTCTAGACGTCCACTTTAAAGAAAAATATATATGTTCACCTTGTTCTTGTAGTTGAAAATCTTTAAATCGACTTACTTGGAAAAAAATATATATTCAATTTGTTGTTGTTCTTTTCGAAAATGTTTAGAGTCATTGACTTGAAACAAATAGGTTTGGTATTAATTAAAAGTGGTTTGTTTTTCTGGTGGAACTTCATTAGCGATATTAGTTACTTTGTAAGATAGGGTAGTACCTCTGCATTAGCTTTAAAATGATATATATATAATTTATCTGAAGAGAATGCTTATATATATATATATATATATATTTCTTAATTATCTAAATTTGTTAAAAATTATCTAAAAAGATGTGGAATTTCAGATTTTTGGTTAAAAACCAATCTTATATCTGTAAACTCATATTTATATATATATAATGTGAAAAATGTTAAATTCTGAATTCAATAATAAACTCAGTTATTTCCTTCTAAAAAAAATGTTGTTATTATTTGATACCCTAATAATGATTATTCTTTTTATTAAAAATATTATAAATTTATTTATGTGTGTATGCAGAATACGTACATACAGCCACATCGCAATGCATAAAGTTATAAGGTTTCCTGCTTTTAATCACACGTGCCGGACTTCTGCTAGTTGCCACGAACACACACAGCCCACTGCAGCGCTATCTCTTACAGTCCTATGTCAACAGATACTTTAGAGATCGTAACCTGACGCATCGCTTTCCACAGCGGCCGCGAGGCCGGCAACTGGTGCAACCCCCTACCAAGCGTCAGCAGCTGCGCGTGTCTGTCGATTTCGACGGAGACCGCGAGATCGGCATCCGCGCCTAACTATGACAGTAGGCTCATTCCACGTCAAAGGCCAGGGTATGTGTCTCTCTCGGACAGTTCCCTTCATATACAATATAAAAAGAATAAACTTACAATACTAGGGACGTTGGATGTCATAGAAAGAAAAAACACTCAATCTTATAAATTATTATTTATTTCTAATAAAAGTGAAAAGTAATTTTACATTCTCATATGCAGATACAAAAGCACTTTTTTGATAATCGTTCTTCAGTCGATGGATGGATGGACATCCGTACCATTCAAGGTCTTGAATAGATGCAAATTTAAATATTTGACGCATCCAGGAGGTTTTGTCCTTTCCCTTCACGTAAACGATGGTGTCCTTGTGATCGAATAATTTAAGTGCGATCACCACATCTTTATAGGGTATGCCGGGATCATCCCAGTGAATTCCATGATAAAAATTAGTTAACCACAATGCACTGGTCCGTGTTTTACAAGATTTCACTTGCGTGAACGGTCTTGGTGATCGAATATTTGCGGAGAAGGTTTCAATTATTCCTGCGTCTTGTGTGTAGACCACAAAAGCAACTTGTTTAAATACGAACTGTCTTCGCTCTCCATCATGGAATCCTTGAATATCTGCAATGATCTTCACAGGCTGAGTTGCCATCGTCAAATGATTAATGCACAGGACAGCATATTTTCATTTATACAGCTCGTTGCACAACACCTGTGAGCGGTGAGTAATTGATTATTCTGTCGTGTAGGACTAATGCATATGCAGCGGTGTGTTCTGGGAAATTTGTCGATGATTCAAATTCAATTCGAACGTCTATAGGTCCAGACTTAATTATCTCATTCTGTTTAGAGCAGTCTATTACAATGATCGGTGAAAGCTCTTTGAACTTACGAGGACTCAGTAGACACCCCCCTCCCTCTCCTTCAGCAATTTCATAGTATGAAGGACGAAACCTTGCATACATGTCATACGCGAGGCTGTATACATTTTCATTCCATTGCAGATGTAGATTGTCATATGGGTAGAATTCTGAATTGAGGTAGACTTTGGCGTTAGTTAACTTGCAGTTATCGAACACGGTGGAATCGTTTGATGTATTTGCTCTTCTATCAGTCTGAAACGCAAGTATAATGAATCTGGGTGTCTCGATATGACTGGAGGTCTTAATAGCCCATGTTTGTCTGCTCGCAGTCGGTAACACTGGATACTCAAAGATCTCCCATGAGCGGAAGGTCAGTGACAGAAATGTACCTGAATTCAACACTTTCAAAAGCTTCAATCGTTCCTCGTCGGATACACTGACGTGAGGCATTTTCCATATTAATTTGTTGATTGTGATCCTATTCTCTTCTTGAGCTCCTTGAATGTACGAGTTATTGTCTGTCGCACTCCGCACGAGAATAAGTTCCTGTTTAGCGTTCATAATAATCTGTCTCATATCCTCAAAATAACCCATAAGTATTTTTAGAGGTATGCATGCAGTAAATCGCTTGTACTCCTGGGGTGTTCTACCCTCCGCATCGTCTATGAACCATCCAGCATTTTCTAAACTATGCAGATCTGCTGGTGATGCCGAGACGTATGTTTTAAGGGTCGATGTTAGACCAACATTGCGTGTACGATCAATCTCAGAACCATTCAGTTCATAGCGAATCTCTTGGAAGAGGAATGCCAATGCGTTGCGTGTCAGCTTGGACCCCACTGTATCGGTGCCATCAGTTTTCTTGAATGACCCCTCGAGATATATGAAACTCTTGCACGGAAGAGTGAGTGTGTCCTGGTGCTGTATGACAATCCTGATTTCATCATTCTTGTTAAACGTGGTTGAAGCGTAAGATTTATGAGAGAAGTATTCTTGACGTATAATTCTGTCATCATACTCTACTGGATTGGTTATATTGAGTGATGACGTCATTGCAGGGTTTGAGACCAACTGATTTAAGAAATTCGTAGTTCACAGGTGTTATCAGTTTGCTGTTCAGTAGCGAAGTGGTGCGCTGTGTATTGCATGCACTTGTTTTATACCGCAAACCCATCTTGTTTTAGATGTAATCGTATAATGATTTCCTCACCGCGAAAGTCGACAAGTTTATTATTCTGATCCACAATACGCAGCTCCAAATAGCTCAATGTCTGAGCAGTCACTGGAAGGTATATTGCATTGGCAGGTGTTTCAACAATCTTATACCCCGCTGCAACTGAGGGGAAGAATCCGTAAATAGTGTGAATGAGAGTATCGTTGAGATAGGAATTCGTAGCAATGTTACACTCGACACGTATTGTGCTGACTGGGAGTATATCCACAGACTGATTGGACTTGTAAAATTTAGTTGGATCTTTCTTCAAAATCTGCCCTTTTGTGAATCCAAGCAGGGGTCCTATTGAATGTTTCTGGCTGAAGTCAATCGTTGCATTTAGAGTCCTTATTTCAGATTTAAGTGTATTGATGTTTGCACGTAGTTCAATACCTTTTCCAGACTGTTTTAAGAGTTCGTTTAAATCGTCAATATCGTATGCACCAGATTCTATTTCAAGAATATCTTTTTCACCCTTAATATCGAGATGCAGTTTATTGTTAATGTTGGTGATATTCGGAATGCTGTTGTACGTCTCCAGTCCAATCAATGCAACACTCCATTGACCTGCACTCAAATCAATTGGTGGGAAGTAATTTGCACGCAATACAGATGACCGTCCTTTCAACGTCAAAGTGTACGACATTGCATCTGAACGTCAACTGATGAATGAAGGTTTAAATATCCTGCTTATATACGGTAGTTCTTGTTCTTATTCTTCTCTGTGAACGTCAAGAGAAAGATGATGCAAAGATGCCCGCAGAGGTATGTATTAAAGTCCTGATACCGTTGATAATTGTATAGCACATGTCTTCTGTGAGTGAAGTATTGCTGTAATTCTTCGGGTGGTTGCAGGTCACCAAAGGAGTCGAAATAGTAGACTACCCCAGCGTCTTTCATAACGTACGTCACCCAGTGGGTGCCAGGACCTCCGACAACATCTAAATTCACAATACCGCATTCACCAGTTTTCCACATAGTCTTAGGTAATGTGTCCCTCATAAACACACCACGGAATCTTGGTATCTTGAATTTATGTCTAACAAACTTAAGAAGGTCTGTATTTGTGAGTGGTCGATCTGGTAGGACCGCTATTGGGCTTTTTTTTATTTATGAATAGACCAAGACCCTTCTTGTACGGTTTCAAGTATAGGCCTTTTCCAATGACTGCTGCTTCCATCATGCGGTTATGTCTTCTCGCCTCTTCTAACTGGGTTTGCGAGTTTTGCGCATTCTTGACTGTTCGAGCGATAGCCGCAGCCCCACCGGCGAGCGAACCTACCGCTGAGAGCGCGGAGAGGGCTGGGATGAGAAAAGGAATAAAACCACCGGATGTTTTGGTATTGGTAGAATGCGAGGTGCTTTAACGGATCTTCTCGTTGGTGATTCTTTGTCCTTCATTGCGTTTTTAGCTGCATACATCGCTGTCAGGATACATTTCTTCAAACAACCCTTCTTGTTCTTCATGTTTAGTGCGCGACGTGCAGCGTTCATAACGCGCTTGAAATTCATCACTCCTAATCCTAACTTGATTTTTCCGCGCATGGTTTTATCAACTGCGAATGCTGTGATGCGTTGACCTATACCAATATCTTTTCTTTTCCGTATCGCCTTAGCTTTATCAGCTAAAATCCTATCTGCAATGTGACGACTTGGTAGATCTTTATTTGCTTCGTATGCAATGTCGTGTTCCATGCACGCTTCGTCAAGCAGATTCACTCCCTTATCACCTCGCGCCAAGCGTTTCTGAAGCTTTGTCCCAGGTCCGCAGTAGTTATACCCCGGGATGTGTAATTCCAAAGGTAGTTTGTCCAGAACACCACCACCTCCTCTAATGTGCCCTCGATCGCGCATGTCAGGCTACTGTGGTGGTTGTGGACGATGAATGTTCATTATATAGCAAATCCCTGGCATCAATCCAACTGTTTTGTGTAGCAGGAAAACCAAGCCATTTCACTAGGGCTTTATTTCCAAGTCGTCTTATGACTCTCTCCACGAGAAAAAGATCTGGTTGTGAGCTCTTCTGCATCTCCTCAGTGTAGAAGGAGCCTGCAATTTCTTCACCTTTACTGTCTTTCAATAGATAAGTTCTAGGATTCGTTCGCTGCACATTTGAAACTGTAAATATCTCAGTTGACCAGTTCGGTAGGTATGATTTCTCAAATGCGGTCTTGTGTTTTGAGATACGCACCAAATCACCTACATTAAATTTCTGTTTGCGTGGATCCAGTATCTTAATGTGAAAGTATACCGTATCCATGAGTGTGTTATCACGAACATCAATTGGCCGCATTTTTATTGTGCTATGTTTGGTTCTATTATATTGAGCAATTATTTCTGGGAGGATATCTGTCCATTTGTATGAGCCACGAAGGTTAAACCGCATCCACATTCTGCCTTTTATTGTTCTGTTCAAACGCTCTACGATGCTTGCCTTCAGGTGAGTGAATGTCGAGTAGTGATGTATTCCATACCGCTGCATCACTGCCTTGAAGTACCTATTGTAGAACTCACCACCATGATCGGTTTGGAGATTGTCCGGGCATCGATTGGTTCCTATCTGTAGCAAGCGTTCAAAAGCATCAGCGACATTTGGTCCGGTTTTTGTCTTGACTGGTACTGCCCATGCAAATTTGGAGTATGTATCAATAACAATTAAAATGTAATTGAATCCATTATTCTCATGTGAATATTGTCGCATATCTACAAGATCAGCTTGCCACAAGTCATCCATCCCTTTAATCATGACATGTCTGCGCGGGTATGTTTTGCGTGCTGGTTTGTGTAGTTCTCGAACTACGGTCTCCATACTTATTCGATGATACCTCTCTCTCGAAGCTCAGAGATTATGGAGATAACTTCATTCGAATGAGCTGTATTACCTGCAGCAGCTGATGCCATGAGCAGACGTAGTCGATCTATTAGTTCGTTGGGATCATCATAATATATATACTGAGGGACTCGATTGTTCACTGTCTTAAGACCAATGTCAATACCATCTCCGCTGCTGGCACCGTTGTTGTTGTTTTGGTCTTCAAGTATTGGTTTTATAATGGTTTTATACTTCCTGTTGGTTAGGCTTTTGGTGATCTTGTGTACACCAGTCATGTGTAGTATTTGACGGTACGTGTCCTTATCACTAACTGAATAATTTATAGGTTTTTTAGTTGGTCTTAGGAAAATAAGATTCATTAAGCCTGGTGTTCGGTCAAACTGTCTATCAGCTATTTGTATTTTGTCTTCTGTTACAGTTATGGGATGCGTGCCCAACATGTATGGTCTTCCTGGGCTAACGCCGAATGTTCTATCTATCTGGCCTGGTGCGTGACTAATAATGAATTCATCAATGGCTTGACTGTCGTTTTGGGTCGTTTTTGTTTTTGGTGAGAGCTGTCGGAGAGACTCAGTAACGGGCTTAAAGGTCTCTCTTAGTGTTTGCTGACGATCAATATACCCTAACCTAAGCAACCGTAATTTCTCTCGGACTGCTTTACGGGCTTCAATGACTTTCTGCTTGGTCGTCGACATCTCAACGTATACTAATCAGACGTCTCTGCGACATGAGGCTTTATATATGCATTCATTTTCTTCAGCTTCTTAGTATGATCACGATCGCTCTTATCGACAACAATGAGGTCTACATCTATTTTTCTCTGAATATGATCGACCTTTTCAGTTAAGTCGGTTACTTTCTTACTGACTTGATTAACTAGCTCATTTAACTGATTCACCATTCTCAGAAGGGTTTGGTAATAGGTCTCTAGTTCCCTGCGCATACTTGCAACTTTAAGAGCCATAGCTTGAATTTTCGCATCCATGTACAAACGAATGTTCTGTCTGTGTACACCAGACATCTCAGGTTGAGAGGTGGACATACGCGCGAATTTGTCCATGGTATGACGTAGACTGATGTGTTAACGTTTATTACCTTGTTATATATGCAAAAATTCTTGAAAGTTTCGCCTGTATCTACCATCATACAGTTTTCTTGTTTTATCAATAACGAGAAACCCATACTGTGAATGGTTCCAACAGTCTGCACATATCTTTAAGAAATCATTGAACGACATATCCGTCCCCACATGTGCTTGGTAAATGTGTCTTAAATTAAGATTGTCTTGCTTGAAGGCTATAATGAGATTTGCGTTATCCCTAACAAGTTGTTTGGGGATTCTGGAATATGTTTGACTTAGATAAAATACGTCAGCACCCATATGGCGACCGAAAGAGAAATATTTGCGAATTTGGTCTTGGTTTTCTACTGCAACATCGTCAAATATGAAAACTGTGTTTGGTTTTGTTTCTTCAGGTGGGGGGATATCAGAGCTTTCACTGAATGTTGTGTATGTAACGCCATCTACACCCCGAAATATCTCATGCAATAGCTGATACTTGGGTTGAAAGAGTGTTTTTGAGAATAGACAGACATGTTCAAATCGGACACCTTGCGCATGAGTTAGCAGAGTCATGAGGACATTAGTCTTGCCACAGTTGGATGGGCCTACAATAATTGCTCTTATATTATCGGGAAGGAGAATTCCGTTTTTCTTGTTCTTCTTCTTCTTCTGCTCTTCACTTGAATCTTCACATGACCAGTCACCGACAACAAAGTCCTTGTGGTGAGGGTGCTTCACCCAGCCAGCCATGATAGTAAATGAGCCATGTACAAACAAGTACTTGACATATATAGAAAATATAACTGAGAGGATAATAATAATATTTGTGTGTAGCCGGTATAGTTCGATCAATTAACCGATTGAGCTATACTGCCTACACGAGGAACACATGTATGAAGAGTAAGATGGTCATAATTTGAGTAGAATTAAAAAATTATTGGATCAATTTGATTATAATAGGAGTGGTGGTCTGATATAAAAGAGAAACAGGAGATAAGATTAAATATAAATTATTTATTTAAAAATCATACATTGGATGTACTATTTCTGAGGTGTTATCATTATCTGCACGTTTCTTCTTAGAACCTGTACAATATATACGAAATAATTCTCTTTGGTTGGCAATAAATTCTGCACGTATCTCACGCAATCCGATAGGTGACTCTGAGTACTCAGGTTTTTGACACACGCATTTCAATTGGATGTCTGTAGTTTTAATGGCCATATGCGAACGAAGATGCTGCTCAAAATCGTCAATATGTATATTATTAACACGTAGAGAGTTTTTAACGTCACTATATGCTGCCTCTATGCTAGGAACCCAACGATTCAGTCTCTCGAGAGCAAATCGTATAGAGGAGTCTAGGTTGAATAATTTGATAACTGATGGATGCCTTAGATAGACGCTGTCGACACCTGATTTAATGCATAAGGCGCAGTCATCATATACAGTAGTAATGGAAAGTGTGACATCGGCAAGACGAATTTCTGGTGGGGGATGAGTTGGATCATATTCGGTTGTCATTTGTTGATTGATGTAGCGCTCTGCATGACAGATCCCGGCCCAGTCGAACTCGGAAATCGGGACTTTAACACTTTTGGAAATATTTTCAATCTCCATTATAGCTTGGATCCCCCAGACATGATGGACGTCTATAGCAATGTTCACACGTTTGGAACCACTGGAGGTTAAATTATATGTCGTGGTGAATAGCGTAGCCGCACTAGACGTATTCTTTTTATTTACAGTATCTAAACTCGGTGGTTGCACTATCACGGGAGTGTTCGATTGTGATGAGTTATATGTAGGCATCCAGTACTGACCACCATTTAGTTGATCTTTAACACCACCAGTGGTTGAATTCATTGTGTGGTGAGCAGATCGAGCGTCTTCATCACACAAGTTGTTGAGTGGGACGGAGAGCAGCAACTCCTTGTCCTGCTCCAACATGTGAGCTACAGGATCCCACGTGGTCGCTACTGGAACAAATGAGTCAGCTGTCGCTGGTGTAGGTCCGGATGAGATGGTTAACGAAGCTAATGATGATGCAGGTTCGGACGCGTCTGCGGAGCTAAGCATGGTTGCGTTTGACTCTGTTGAAAAAAGAAGATGAATGAGTAGATATTAGCGAATAAGTGAAAACATTGAATAATAAGGATAATGAACGAGATAGAATAATGTGAAATATGATACTTACTTTTCCGTTTGATCCTGTTCTGAGTGACTGCACTGGAGGTTGACTGGTGCTTCATGATTGTTCTTCTTAGTCTCCCGCTGACTGAGTGACCAAGACTGAGGTCCCGGAACTTAACCTATATATGTCCTACAATGAGGTCATAGGATAGTTGAATCCTATTGTTACACGTTTAATTACGAAGACGTGACAAGTATTGGATGAATGAAGTATACGAGCAGTGTGAGAGTGAGGTAGGTCGGGCATTGATTTATATAGGTCCTGCCTAGCGCGTGTATGTATGCGCAGGGTTGCGACATAGAGAGAGAGCGACCTTGTCGACTAACGATGCTTTGGAAAGGTGACGGTGTTATGAAAACATTTAATGTCTAGCGCGTATACGTAGGCGGGAGGGAGGGGGGGGGGGGCGGGGGCGGGCGGGGGCGGGGTGGGGGCGGGCGGGGGTTGGTGACGGTATTTTGGAATGGTACCGACGTTGTCCCAATACTAGCGTGTCGTTCTCACGAGACACGCGAATCGCGATCGATTATATGTCACCAGCCCTCGCTCCACGAAGATCTGCGGAAATGTGTGAGATGTAACACAGGGAGTTAGTACTAAGTATGATATTTAGGATGTGTATGTTTCCTTAGCTGGTGAAATCATGGCGAAAGGATTTTGTTCCCTCACCGGAATTCGAATTGAATGCCGAGTGCGCGTTAGCGATCCACCATACTGAGAATGGTGCCCCTAACGTACATGATTCTACTCTGAATATAACCTACATTCCCCAGTTACTATATGAATACCGTAAGACGCTGGCATCTTGCAGAATTTCTCCTGTTTGTAACTTGAACCAAATGCACTGTCTTCCTTTAGAGACAGTCTTGTGGGATTAAATCGCTTTCGGGAATAAAAACACACCAACCCATTGGCATCGCGATTGTCCCGAACGAAGTCCACGAGGCATTTTAACGACTCATTGTCCGTTGTACACGACAATTCTGAATACGTCGTCTCTTCTAGGAAGTTCCCGAATAGGAAACGGTCGGCAAGGACCACATTCTTTTCCAATTTCTTTCAAAACTTTGTGCTCACTGCCATTGCTACAGTCTTCGCCTTACAGCTTATTCCCCAAACGTTTCAGAGATATTACTGGTGCTTGTAAGTTACAGTATAAAAAAGTTTTTTTTATCATACATGACATCTGCCAAGAAGACATAAATGGTTTTAAGGCCATTCTGTCTTTAACCATCTTTTCCTCTTCTGATCCTAGTACATTGATATGATTCAAATGTCGTCGGTACAGAAAAAACACTAAAGAATAAGTAATTTGTGTACAATTACAGTATCAATGATGAGTGTGACAGATCTACTGTTTGATAAATCCGGTGTGACGTACCGGTTTCTACCTCATTAAAAATCTTATCAACGTAGGCGGCGCCATGACAACAAAATGATGTATTTGGGATAGGATGAACTCAAATACTCGTCCAGCCAGACTGATTTAGGATTTCAGTGGTTTCAATTCGACAGGATAACAACAAGATGGGAATTAAGATCTTTAGGTAATAATCGTAGCTGCTTGTGACCGACAGAATGGTGCCTGCCGATCGACACTACATCGTTAAGCATATTTCTTTCTTAAGACAGCATTTATAATACCAAGGATATCTGTGTATATTTTCAGCATTACATAATAATTTTTCAGTAAGAGAACGAGTCGAGATGCATAGTAACAGCTGTTGCTTTAGAAGGAAGGTCAGCGTTGGCCGAAATATTGATGATTTATTGACAGCATAACCGATTTTAAATCACATAGTGATCATCTTCAGTGCTGTGGTGTACAAATTAAACTCATAGGCACTGGTGTCAAGTTATTATCAGTAACCAAAGCTATGAAACGATCACAATATTGCCAACGCTGACCTTCCTTCTAATTTCACGAATATGGTCGTTGTGCTCACAGCACTCTATGGAGTCGCCATCATCAGCTGTTGCTGCTTGACACACCATTGACTGAAGAAGTTTCTGGATTAATTAAGAGTCAACATTTTAGAGTGGGGAATCGTCAGTAATGCCTGGTGGACGAATTCATCGCTTATTCAGGTGGTGACGTCACGAGTAAATGAAGACGATGAAATTATATTACCATCAGGTGCTTACCGGAGCGTTCGGATACAATCTGAACCGTATTGAAGCGCTCTCCACCTCTATTCAGCAGTTATGTTTACATGTAGTGGCATCGTTATAGTTTAATCAGAATTTGTAAGATGTTACAAAACGTTTGTTGATATTTTTGTCTCTGTTCCAGTTTTATGATGCGCGTATTTAATACAGGAGTATTAATAGTCGAAGTTGGCCTGGCGGTTCCTTATTATGTAAGTCAGTGTGCATCTTATAAACCATATTGCTGCGTTATTTGTAGTGCATGGAAATCGGAGCTTTTCGGGATGAATAAGTTCCTTCACTTCGATAGAGTTTGGATTTTTTTCAGTCTACAATTGACATTCTGCGATGCAGATATGCAGATACTGCGGCGGCGTTTCCTCACTCAAAATATTGAGTGTATCCACCTGCACAGAAATTTCGTATGTGGAAGAGAGGCGAATTTTGTTCTGTTTCTCGTTTTTCGGGATTTTTTCATTTACAACGAGGCACTACAGAGATCTTACGCATTATGATAGATTTTGATTGTGTATGTTTTCCAGATGATTTTCGTCTTCAACAATGGCCACTTTCATTCGAAGCGATTTGCTTTTTAGAGTCAGTAATCCATGCAGCTGGTTGGTTAACGATTTTGTAGCTGCTGAAGCAATAATTAGAATTTTCTGAAGTAACTTTGTCAGTTTTAGTGTTAGTTTGCTAAGTGATGTCGAACAATTTATTTTTTTCTTGTATCTAACCGGGAAGCGTCGTACTAGCGTTTGGGTTATAACATTAACTAAGTGTGTCCTGATCGGAGTTCGTCACTTCTAATACACACTGTACGATCGTTGTATCATGGGAAAACCGAGAAACCGGCAGCACCAGCCGTAGGAGGTCAAACATTCTGAGGATGGCGTTAACATATGCCGAAACCGGTAAATAAACAAATATTATTGCGATCTCTAGCGTTGACTTTAACCGTAGTTAGAATTATATTAATACCTTCAGCTGTTGACGGGCGTTGATATATATCAACGGGGACAGGTGAAAATGTGTGCCCCGACCGAGACTCGAACCCGGGATCTCCTGCTTACATGGCAGACGCTCTATTCATCTGAGCCACCGAGGGCACAGACGATAATGCGACTGCAGGGACTATCTCGAGGACGCCTCCCGTGAGACCCACATTCTCACCTTGTATGTCCACACACTACATTCGTAGTGTCCCACCCGAAGCGTACATACCATCTGTATAACAGTGCTTGCCGCACGAAGTGGCCACGTGGTTAGAGGCGCAATGTCACGAATTGCGCTGCCCCTCCCGCGGGAAGTTCGAGTGCTCCCTCGGGCATGGGTGTGTGTGTTGGCCTTAGCGTAATTTACTTTTAGTTTAAGTAGTGTGTAAGTCTAGGGACCGATGACCTCAGCGGGTTTGGTACTTTAGGAATTCACACACATTCAAACATTTGAACAGTGCTTATACTCTGTAAACATGTGGCATCGTAGCTGCTAAACTGTCAAATAACTGCCATACCAAAATAATTACCACCATAATCCAGCAGATATAGAACGACGGTTAAAATACCGGTACCAATGACGTATGTATATCAGTGCATCTAGACAATGTATACGTAAATACCAAACCGTGCTCATTGTTCTAATACGTATAACATAAAAAAGGTATAAAGAAAATGTCACTCATATTGTACTGCAGGTCACTCGATATTGCCCATTCAGTTGAAACAGATATGTAGCGAATGGAAAAAAAAAAAAAAAATTAAGATCACACAGTAGCGAGTCTGGAAACTCCTTATAAATAACACCAAAACAATAAACAAAATGAAGGCAGTAAGTTCGAAAAAGCATGTGTCTACAGATATGTGGTACCAAATTCTGCTGCGGGGTATCATTCAGTACCGCGTTGCCCCGCTCCGTACCTTGAAGCGTACTCGCATGATCCTCGGCACTCTGTTCGCAAAGCGGTCTAGACATTGCTGCTCATGCCTCTTAACACTCTTCCATGGCGGCTTGTTTGAGGTCATCCTTTGTGAGGAAGATCTTTCGACAATGTACTGCAAATTTCAGATGGTCCCAAGCATGCTCAATGGTGCTTATTTCAGAATGCAGACGTTCGATTCTGTTGATTCGTGCCTCCTTGAAGAAGTTGTCCACTAGTTGGGCGCGCTGCGCTCGTACATCATCCTCTTGGAAGACGATTACCGTAATATTGACTGTAGGTCTGGACGATAACTCTAAAATTTCCCTTCAAAGTCCGTTCAACAGCCGTACGTGATACCTGCCCTAAACAAGACCGGATCACTTCCCTGTTGGATCAGTGTCGCAGCATGTTGAGGCATGGGTTGGTACTTAGCCACCTCATCATTCTTCTAGGACGATCGTCAGGTGCAATACAAATCCTGCATTCGCTGGTGAAGACAGCCCGTCGCCACTGTGAAATGAATGTTCGCGTACCGTCGCGGCCATGTATATGAATTCGGCTAGCCTCTCCCCATGCTGACTTTTTTGCCGTAATATGACAACGCGCGCACGTTCTCATAAGGGGACCGCGCCTAGTTGCTATCACTGATGACTTCCAAATTTATGTTACATGCCGGGTTTGCCAAGAAATGAAATTGACGGAAGTGGAAGCTCCTGACGGCCAAGAGTTAAGAAAAAATAGAATTTTCTGTGCGGGTCGGCCGACGCATGAGCCATTTCTCTTAGCGTCGTTTCCGGAAGAAGTTTGGCCCCAACGGAAAGAGCACTGAACGGTAATCCCAGGGTCGTGTCGTCGACTACCTATGCGATAACTGTCTCTCAATTTTCAGTTTTAAGTTCTTAACCAAAATATGACGAAAGTAACCCACTCGTATACAGCGCAGTATCCTACAACCCTTTCTCGAAAATTATAGCCAACGGTCCATGTATGCCTACAAGAGAATACTGGCTCTTTTGAGCCTAGGACTCAAAGTAACCAGGGCTGAAGATGCGGCAAGATATAGGAACGTAGTCATTAATTCGGCAAAATCGTGGAAATTTACAACAGCCTTGAACAAAAATTTAAAAATTTATTGACTGACGTGATGAAGCGCAAGACGAAGAAAAACAAATCCACAATAATGATAGGACGAGATTTTTCAAGACGAAGAAGGACTGCCACGTGCAGTATTAAAGTGCTTTTCCCCCAAATGTACTCCGCCAGTGCAACACTGCAAAGTTTGCAATGTTAGTTTTTACCTCCAGGTAAGGAATTTGATCAAAATGCTTCAAAACTGCTCTTACCTCTTCGAGACGAAGAAACAAATCAGATTCCGTCAAGATTACTCTCCATTTTACATCACCAACGATCCTCGTCAATATTTGACGAAATGATGCCTTAAGGGGGGTTGTTGCCAAACTGTGCGATGAGAGAAAACATTTTTTTTACTGTAAATAGAGATTATCTTCCTATAGAAACTTTAAAACCACCATCTAACTGTAAAAATGCGGCGTTTGTAACGTATGCAGAATGCCGAGAAATTATGTTTTTGCGATGAATATCACCTTACAAGGTGTAAATCGACAAGTGGAAAATTATAAAAAGTATCTAATTGTGTAGAAGCCGGCCGCGGTGGCCGAGCTGTACTAGGCGCTTCAGTCCGGAACGGCGCGACTGCTACGGTCTCAGGTTCGAATCCTGCCTCGGGCATGGATGTGTGTGATGTCCTTAGGTTAGTTAGGTTTAAGTAGTTCTAAGTTCTAGGGGATTGACGACTTCAGATCTTACATCCAATAGTGCTCAGAGCCATTTTTTTATAATTTTGTATGTGAGGTTCTCGTGCCCGCCTTGTAAACATTTCCTGGAAATTTGTTTCCAATCGCATATTTTCCTTTTCCTCCTCTTTTAATGCCTTTAATGAAAATATTAATAAACATCATATACTGAGGATAAAACGAAATTCCCAAGCAAGGACTCGACGCCATGACCCCTCAAACACCGTTCCGTACTCTTTTGCTGCGCCACTCGCTGCCTCGAACCTGCGCTAACGTAAATACCTACAGACCCACACGAGCCGCGCCAGAAATTTCATTTATTCTAAACGCTTGGCGATCTGGATCACCCACTTCTGTCAATGTCGTTCTGGTCAAGACCTGCATATACCCTGCACCTGGACGAAATCGGTGAAGACGAGTAGTCGCGGTCCAATTGTAAATTGCAAAGAACCATCGAGATTTCCTTCAGCAAGAATTCCATAGACTCAGTAAATTTGAAGAACAGCATTACCTCCCCCCAGACTGTTCAAGATTTTTTTTTAATTTTTAGCATGACCGGTTTCGGGCATTGGCCACTCTCAAGTGTGTCACCCGTAACATATGTGGCTACGTCGTTGTCATTAATTTAAAAATCACGTGCCATGCATAATTATACAAAGCACAGTCGTCAGACATCTTTCTAATACAATATTTCCTACGATACACACTGTTTCGTAGGAAATATTGCAAGATGAGGACGTTTGTCGACTGTGCTTTGCAAAATTATGCATAATACGAGATTTTTAAATTAATGTCGACGCTGTAGCCACATATGTTACTAGAGACACACTCGAGAATGGGCAATGCCCGAAACCAGTCGTGTAAAAAAATAAAAGAAAGTTATACACAGTCTGGTGGAAAAACGCCGTTCTTCAGACCCATCGAGGCTTGCTGACGGTATACACAAACCGCATTGCCACGTTCACGACTGGAAACTCAGCGCGCTGTCCCATAATGTGAGGGGTGGTGAGACTAATATATGAAGATGCATGATACCTCATTTTTGAGGGAGGTAAATAATAAGGAAACAATAAACCACGATGGCCAGAACCTGCCACTGTTATTGGTCCATTGTCACTCGGCCGACGGCATCATCGCCTCATTGTAAATCACTCTTCTCGTGATTTGAGTATGATAAGATGAGATGCACTGCAACTCTAGAAGTGGTATTCTTCCAAGGCAGGATTGTTACGCTGACTTTTCTACAAAGAAAATTACACTGTTTTTACTAATTCATAACTAATTGTAGTTAACCTAATTAGGAATATTTAATATGTTTTTGTTTGTTTCCAGCACTATTTGAGGCACTAATTTCTCGATTGTATTTTTGAGTTTGGTTTCTAAGCAAAATTTCTGTGCTTTTTAAAAAGTATTGGTATTTCAGGTGAAATTAATCCGATAGTGAGACACACAGGGTGGCCTCATTTAAGCTGTATCTATCTAGACCGCAAAGCCACTTGAAGTTGGAGATGTAACGAATCTTACCTAATTTGTTCGTGTCATATGGAAGGCAGTACGTCTCTGCGACATTAACAAATACGTACAAATTTATTCTAACATTTGTGGACCTACATACAGTTATTGGCGTGACCAAATTCCATTACCAGTGAATAACTGTGCGATGTGCTGATAGCTCTAAAATTACCGAGATGTTTGGTACTGGTAGCTAGAGTCTACGTACCTTGTTGCTGTATTGTCATTTGCGCTTCTAGAGACCCCAAACTTGCAACAATCCGGAGTGATGAGGAGAAGGAGTACCCCTTTTATTTCACAACACTGAGAACGACAGTTTGCAACATATGTAGCAAGCCTCGAACCTGTTACAGAGTGGTTCGTAATACTAATGGCCAAACATTCAAACTGTCTGTAGAGCTTGTGTACGAGGTGTGGCTAGAAAAAAACCGGACTAGTACTGGTGAAACAATAAAACGAATGCAATAAGGCTGAAAGTCGCGTGGCCTGTCACGTGACTCTCGCTCCGCCTACTGCTCGAGTTTCATCTGCCTCCTGCACTCAGTCTGCCCGTGGCGTCTTTTTTAAGTAGTTGACGTTTTGTCTGTGCGTCGGAAAATGTTGAGTGTACAGAAAGAACAGCGTGTTAACATCAAATTTTGTTTCAAACTAGGAAAATCTGCAAGTGAAACGTTTGTAATGTTACAACAAGTGTACGGCGATGATTGTTTATCGCGAACACAAGTGTTTGAGTGGTTTAAACGATTTAAAGATGGCCGCGAAGACACCAGTGATGACACTCGCACTGGCAGACCATTGTCAGCAAAAACTGATGCAAACATTGAAAAAATCGGTAAACTTGTTCGACAAGATCGCCGTTTAACAATCAGAGCAGTGTCTGAGTTAACAGGAGTTGACAAGGAAAGTGTCGAACAAGTTTACCGATTTTTTCAATGTTTGCATCAGTTTTTGCTGACAATGGTCTGCCAGTGCGAGTGTCATCACTGGTGTCTTCGCGGCCATCTTTAAATCGTTTAAACCACTCAAACACTTGTGTTCGCGATAAACAATCATCGCCGTACACTTGTTGTAACATTACAAACGTTTCACTTGCAGATTTTCCTAGTTTGAAACAAAATTTGATGTTAACACGCTGTTCTTTCTGTACACTCAACATTTTCCGACGCACAGACAAAACGTCAACTACTTAAAACAGATGCCACGGGCAGACTGAGTGCAGGAGGCAGATGAAACTCGAGCAGTAGGCGGAGCGAGAGTCACGTGACAGGCCACGCGACTTTCAGCCTTATTGCATTCGTTTTATTGTTTCACCAGAACAAGTCCGGTTTTTTTCTAGCCACACCTCGTATCACGCTTATAGCACCTAGATATACCTTATCAGTAGAAGGCACAGAAGCATTCTTGGCTTACATACATTAGTAAAACTAAGTAAATGTAAATTAGATTATGAAACTAAATTGACAGTAGAATTCATTATCTAAAACTCACATACAACTCATAAAGTACAATCTAATAGCTTTTGTTTTCAGTGTGAGGAATGAATGGCAAGTAAATCTCATGTCACAGAAAAATGTATTACGTGTTAATCATGATCCAGTCTTGGCTGGTTCAAATGGCTCTGAGCACTATGGGACTTAACTTCTGAGGTCATCAGTCCCCTAGAACTTAGAACTACTTAAACCTAACTAACCTAAGGACAGCACACACATCCATGCCCACGTCAGGATTCGAACCTGCGACCATAGCGGTCGCGCGGTTCCAGACTGTAGCGCCTAGAACCGCTCGGCCACTTCAGCCGGCGATCCAGTCTTGGAACGCAAGGACAAAAACTTGATTGGATACAAATAAAAACAGTCCTTATACATAAAAAATATCTAAAGGAAATCCTATGAGGCACCATGTGAAGCGTAAAGACATGACGGTTGCCTTGGTGGCTTACAGAGATCCTATTTTCCAAGTGAGGACGGACGTGTTTGTTATATCAAGGAGAACAAGGCAAGTGCCATAACCCGATTTCCCAGAAACGTCGCTCAGATAAGAGGGTTCAGAATAAGCAAACACGTGTCTCGGCTTGTCAAGGTTTTCGACGTACTTTATATGCCTTTTGCCGCGCAGTAAGCTCGACTGAAGCATCGGCACAGGGACAAACGTCGTCGCAGCTTCATACTTTTTGCTCTACGTGTTCGAAACCAATCACATTTTCACTTTACTTTTTTAAATTTCCATTATCTACCCAAGTCCGTAAGAGGTTACTATACGAATGCTCCCCATCATCTTACGGCAGACAAAGGCATTACATTAACTGTAAAATTACAGCTGGGTTTCACAATAAATGTCATACATTTATTATACGGAGAGGGACATATAAAAGTGACTCGGACGAGTGAATACGATTGGACATGAATGTACGTACATAAACATAACCCGTGACGTGCACACCATGTGTACGCTCGCCACGTGATCCACACCAGTTCGGAGCGTAGTGCGGGCTGTGTCAGTTGAGCAGTGCAAAGGGGACGATCGTACAGTGGAGCAGCGGGTGTTCGTTGTCAAAAGTTGCGTGACAACCAAGTCGTGGAAACGGTGTGGTCACAATTTTGCTGAGAAGTTTAATGGTGTCAATGTTCCATGCAGTAATTAGTCTGAAAATGGCGTCAGAAAGGATCTGTTTTGAAGAAATCAAAAAACATTCCAGAACTTGCCCACACACTTGTGGGGGAGCCCTCAGGTCTAAGGTGTACCGCAACAACCCTCATAGTCTGCAGCAGAACATTTCGGATGAGCTTTTTTTTTCTACAGCAATTCCAGTAGTCCAGCTTCGATCCGCCTTCAGCATCTTGATAACAGAGCCCAAAAGTGCCAAGAGACGAACGGTGCTCACTTTCAACATCTGCTACAGTCAGGCTAGTACTGTATTTCCTTTCCTCTGCTGTATCATTTTTATTTGCCCCACACTGTATTTGTGCATATGGTCCATGGCTGTCTGTTCGTTTTCAAAAATGGTTCAAATGGCTCTGAGCACTATGCGACTTAACTTCTGAGGTCATCAGTCGCCTAGTACTTAGAACTAATTAAACCTAACTAACCTAACGACATCATACAAATCCATGCCCGAGGCAGGATTCGAACCTGCGACCATAGCGGTCGCTCGACTCCAGACTGTAGCGCCTAGAACCGCACGGCCACTCCGGCCGGCTCTGTTCGTTTTGATAACTAATTCGGGAACGACGTATCTCCCTTACTGATCTCCTCAAGAGGACAAAACCAGCTGGTCAAGTCAGTATCGATCGAATACGACTACAAGACCTTCCTTGGAGACTGCAGGAATAAACTGGTATATTTGCTGGTCGACCGAAACCCACTTCTCGGAAAAAGTACGCAACATTAGTAATATTATTGACAAGACAACAACAGGAATTTGGCCGGCCGTTGTGGCCGAGTGGTCCTAGGCGCTTCAGTCTGGAACCGCGCGACCGCTACGGGCTACGGTCGCAGGTTCGAATCCTGCCTCGGTCATGGATGTGTATGATGTTCTTAGGTTAGTTAGGTTTAAGTAGTTCTAAGTTCTAGGGGACTGATACCCTCAGATGTTAAGTCCCATAGTGCTCAGAGCCATTAAACAGGAATTTGTTAGAAGACAATTTCAAATTTCTTCTCATTAATTTATTGTTTCACAGATTCGCGTACTTTTCTTCTTCGGACATGGGTAGATAGATGAAAAATAAATAAATAAAATAAAAGCAATTATCAGGTTTCGAACACGGGGTGCAAATGCGCGAAGCCACCGCTTTCTTTTTCTGTCCTGGTCGTTTCGTGTGGGAAAACGTCACGTGACACCCCTTGAACTTGATGGATGAACAGTTCTCTCATTTTATTACAGGGGGAATTAACCCTCTGCCCGAACACACAGACTTTCCGTGTCGGCACTTCGGCTGAACTACACACATCAAAAAATGTTTTGCATCACCTCGGTTCCGACAGTTACGGAACCTGTACAGAAAATATGAATAGAGATCAACATAAACATCATTTCCCCCCTTTTCATTGCCCATGAAGACCACACATTGTATGTTGTACCAACATACAGCGAGACATTCAGAGGTGGTGGTCCAGATTGCCGTGCACACCGGTGCCTCTAATACCCAATAGCACGTCCTCTTGCATTGATGCATGCCTGTATTCGTCGTGGTATACCATACACAAGTTCACCAAGGCACTGTTAGTCCATATTGTTCCACTTCCCAAAGGGGATTCGGCGTAGATCCCTCAGAGTCGTTGGTGGTTCACGTCGTCCATAAGCAGCCCACTTCAATCTCCAGGCATGTTCAATAGGGTTCATGTCTGGAGAACATGCTGGACACTCTAGCTGGGCGATGTCGTTATCCTGAAGGAAGTCATTTACAAGATGCGCACGGTGGGGGCGAGAATTGTCGTCCATGAAGACGAATGCCTCGCCAGTATGCTGCCAATGTGATTGTTCTATCGGTCGGAGGATGGCATTCACGTATCGTACAGCCGTTACGGCGCATTCCATGACCATCAGCGGCGTACGTCGGCCCGACATAATGCCACCCAAAAACAGCAGGGAACATCCACCTTGCTGCACTGGCTGCAAAGTGTGTCTAAAGCGTTCAGCCTGCCCAGGTTGCCTCCAAACACGTCTCCGTCGATTGTATGGTTCAAGGCATATTCGACTCTCATCGGTGAACAGAACGTGATACGAATCCTGAGCGGTTCATTCGGAATTTTGTTGGGCCCATCTGTATCGCGCTGCATGGTGTCGTGGTTACAAAGCTGGACCTCGCCATGGACGTCTGGTGTGAAGTTGCGCATTGTGCAGCCTATTACGCACAGTTTGAGTCGTAACACGACATCCTGTGGCTGCACGAAAAGTATTATTCAGCATGGCGGTATTGCTGTCAGGGTTTCTCCGAGGCATAATCCGTAGGTAGCAGTCATCCACTGCAGTAGTAGCCCACGTCCGAACATCATCGCTTTGGTTCACTTCGAGAAGCCTGGACACTTTCCTTGTTGAGAGCCCTTCCTGGCACAGAGTAACAATGCGGACGCGATCGAACTGCGGTATTGACCGTCTAGGCATGGTTAAACTACAAACACGAGTCGTGTACCTCCCCGTCTAATAGGCGCTGCTCATGCGTGGTTGTTTACATCTTTGGGCGAGTTTAATGACATACCTGGTCAAAGGGACCGTGTCTGTGATACAATATCCACAGTCAACGTCTAGCTTCAGGAGTTCTGGGAACCGGAGTGATGCAAAACTTTTTTTGATGTGTGTAATTACGTGCTGAACGGCACATAAATTACCTCGAAAAATTTGTCGTTTTATCAGAAACGGTCGAACATCTACGGTAAAGCCGAGACAGGTCTACGCTTATTCTGACCCTTCTTCCACTGAGCGAAGTTTCTGGGAAATCGGGTTACGGTACTTTCCGTGTCCTCCTCGTGAGTTCAGGCAATATCTTTCCCCTAGAACACGCGGACGGACCTCGAGGAATTCGCCCGCCCTGTCCATTAGACCGCACCAGCAGCCAGGAGGAAACAGCAACTAACACATCTTAGCCCCATACATTCCTCCAAGAGATCAGCTCTTCAATGATGTAGAAATAAAAGTTTTGATGAAACTCATTCATGGTGTTTCCTCTTGCTACTGACTGTCTCCATTTCATTCATCCAGCACCGAACGATGACCTCGCTGTGTGGTACCCTCCACCCCCCCCCCTCCCCCCAAATCAACCAACCAACTATCCAGTACATTAAGTAGTCTTCGTTTAGAAGTAGCATATAAAATTTCCATATGATGTGCCGAATTGAAAAGTGACTGTTTTTCTGCGATCATGTGTTTATTGGAAGCCGTCCTGTTCTGCGTATGAGTGCGTTCTTTGTATCTGGTTTCAAACGTGGCTCCACTCTATTTATGTAGTACCTACTGCAATAGTTACAATTAATTTTGTGCGCACCTGAATTGGAAAATTTATCACGTTTCTGACCAATATCATAGGGTAGTCGCATTCTTAGAGTAAGAGATTTTAAGTTAGTTTACTGAGACAGTTTTTCATTTTTTATTTATTTTTTAACCACGTTAAATCACGGCAACGTATTTTAGTCAATTTTAAGTGCTTCGTTTCTGTTCCTGGATTTTGCCTCTTTTTGTCTTTTAATCTTGGTACACATGCTTTCGCAGACGCTACTAGCACGGAAAGTGATGTCATAGAAAAGAGGTGGGAAAACTCAAAGAATACGCTGAAAAATCTGTAACAAAACTAAGTTCACATACAGTAAATTTAACATGCAGTGAGATTGCAGAACCAACGGGGCCGGCCGCAATGGCCGAGCGGTTCTAGGCGCTACAGTCTGGAACCGCGCGACCGCTACGGTCGCAGGTTCGAATCATGCCTCGGGCATGGATGTGTGTGATGTCTTTAGGTTAGTTAGGTTTAAGTAGTTCTAAGTTCTAGGGGACTGATACTCTCAGAAGTTAAGTCCCATAGTGCTCAGAGCCATTTGAACCAAGAACCAACGGGGCTGGAAAAGGAACTCAAGAGAGCGTACGAGAGAGCGCATGGCATCCACAACAAAAGACATGCACGGCCGTACATTTAATGGTTAGACAATGAAACACGGTGATCAAAAGCAAAGTTCTGTATATGAGCGAAAGTTTAATTCTTAACAGAAAAGGTGATATGGATAACATTTTCAAGAATCAACAGAGAATTGTATTGAAAATTCTTGGCCCAGAAATTGTGAAACCTGGTAACAGATACTAGAGACAAAGACTAAATAAAACTTTATGGTCGTGTTCAAAGACTTAAACAATACACTCAAGATTAAGGAGTACATTGGAAAATTAAAGAATGTGTCATGGGTATAATACCTTAGAAAGGACTTCGAGAAATCCCATATATAAGCAGTGAGCAACGAACGTAGTAGACAAGAATGTATTAAATCAAAGGGTAATTTTTGGGTAATACATCCAGAGAAGAGAATCCAAGGGAGAGGTAAAAAAAAAGAAAAAAGAAATCAAGGGGCTGAGGAAAGAAAATATCCCACATATGGAAAACGTAGCAATGTGGAAGATCAGAAAAACGAATCAAGAAGCACTTGTAAGTTTGTTGCATTTTTGTTACCATGTACAAGCTTCGCAAACATATGCTTTTTGCGTGGTTAAGGCACTGCTAAAGACAAAACTATGAAAATAAAACAAGGTTGTCACCAGCCCTAGCCCTTCCTAGGTATTAAGAATGACTTTACTGCAACGTCAGTTGAATAATTAATTCCATGGGAATCAAATTAATTGGGACAGTAGATGAGCGTAATTGAGATGCCAGTGGCTTGAAACATCACTCGTTCCTATTTAGTTGAACATAGTGGTCTCATGAATTTATCTGGTTACAACCCTTCTCAGGAAACATATACGAGGGGCATAAACTCATAATTTTTAAAAGTGGGAAAGGCACTTGAACAATTGTATATGAGTGAATAAGACACAGCAGGGTAACTTTCACGAATCAGGTTTATTAACTGAAAGAGCACGAATGGGGGGTTATTCACTTATCAGTCTAACCTGGTGCCTGAACAGTAAAGCATTAAGATGATACAATAAGATAAAGTCCTTCATGCTGTAACCTGGATGACGGAGCGAGAAGATAAAGCGCGGGGAACATTCACTCAAACAGTCGCACGTTAGAACAGATCAAGACACAATTTACCACGAAAAAGTGCTGCACGAACCCGCACAGAGGTCTAAACCATTTAGAACAGTGTACAAAAGTAACATTACAGCAAAATGACTAGAGTGCGACAACGGAGGGCCGACCTCTGCGTGTGGCAAGTTAGCATACACATTTATAAGAACTGAAAAAGATAATAGAAACACCAAGAATACCGGAAAGTTGACTAAAACCACGACAAGATTAAATGACCGCGAGCCACACTTGAGAGAACTAACCTTTGCAAAAATGAATACTGAGACGAGTTCCACGGTGCAAGTGGCTTCCGCTGGACAAGGCAGCTCTTAAAAATTCGCATAAAACACTCAAATCTGAAAGTTCAGATGACTACTGACTCAAATGAAATTTAAATCGAATCAAGGAATATGGTTACGAGGTACGAACAGCATACATGTCTCGTCACATGACGTACATGAAGTTCAAAAACGACCAAACATAGAAATCATACAGTAAAATACTGGAAATCATAAAAAGCAAAAATTCATATAGATTCAATCACACCACATTCACACGATATTTTGAGGTCCTGGCATTAAACACCTCTACGCTGTCCAAAGGGAGAAGAGAAGTTTCGCTCATTCATAAACTCCGAAACAAACATATTCCACTCTTTTCTTTCTTAAAAAAAAAACTGAAAAATAAATACAGCGCTTCAGCTATCCTGAAGCAGCTTAAATATTACGCTTAACACTATATTCTAGCTCAGCAGATGGCCTACTTAATCCTATGACCATACTCAACGGCTACCGGTCGAAGAGTGCCGTTCTGAAGAAGCTCCCAGCTAGCCTTGATTACAGACGGAAATGACCAGAGCGGCAATTTCCGTCACAACCTAACAATAGGCAACCACCATGCATAAAGGGTAGACCTCTCTGTTGAGGTAAGAAGAACTGTAAGTTGGTCATCCTGTGCTCAAAGCACAGGACAAGCAACTTATTTTGTGCTCCGAGTAGACGACACTCCACGCGTCTACTACTACGCAACAAACTTCGAAATATACACAAAAATAAATTGTTCACATTCAGACACACATGCAGTGGACTTGATAGGCAGATGTTCGGGTTCATGTCTGAACATAAAATATGGAGCATAATCAGTTGAATTGCTGATACTAATAGACACAGGTTGCTTGTATTCATGTCATTCAGGTATAAAATTTGTGTAACTTCTATTGCTCAGTCCTTCCGGGGTAGCTGAGGAACTAAACCGCAGACATGCGGCGTGCAAAGGTAGATGACACAGGGTCACAGGAGGCAACTTCCTTACGGAACGGCTCTACTGAGGCATTTCATACTGCGTGATACAAATGGGTCCAGATGCAAATACCAATAAATTATAGTAATGTTTAACTCTAACCAAGAAAGCGACGGTGGAAGCACTGGAAAGCATAGAAAGAAAAGCATTAAGGAAAAATTTCAGACCGGTTAAAGAGCAATCACAATACAGAAGGCACCATTATAGTGACATGATTGGCAAAAGCAAAATAGCTTTCTGGGGCCACACCCAAAGGGTGAATCCCAGCACATCGACAAAAAGACACTTCATTTATTTCGGCAAATTAAAAATATATAACCCAAAGTGTAAAGAAATCGGAAGGGAGATAGGCGAATGTCGACTTATTCCACAAGCTGTGGAGGAACGATTGGCATTCAGAAAGAAATTCAAGACGTCAAAGGTTTCCAATAAAAAGCCAAGGAGAAAATTGGAGCCACTTGGTGAGAAGAAAGAAGAGAGAAATGTCGAGGAATTATGAGAAAAACTGGAAAAAAAAAAGAGAAACAGTTGAAATAACTGTAGTGCATAGTAGCTCATACGTAAAAGAATAATGCGAACACGATAACAATAACGATTAACAATAGTGATGACAGAAGATACAAAATTTGTTTATAGATCTATAAAAGTTGAATATTATGTCACTGCTTGTTGTAAGAGAGATAAATTCAGGTAAACTGCAGTAATTAAGTAGCTGAAAAAAGATGAAGTTCCAGTGGACTAGAAGGGTACGTATTTATAAGGGGTAACCGGTGCATACAAAAACGAAAGCGGACGTTGTAGTTTTAGTAGATAGGTCATCGCTTATCTGTTGATGCTTCAGATGTTATTCAGTTCCTGATACAGTGTGAGACCTCAAAAGTAGGGTCCTTGATACTGAAAACTCACTTTGAGAAAACGACCGTGTGATGAAATGGGACAGAAATAATTGAGACATAGCGAGGGATGTAACTACCGAGTCGGATTCCCGATACTGAAAAAGGACTTCATTCAGTTCGGAACGAGTATTTCTGCTCTGTCGAGACATTTAAATGGCTGCGACTCTCCCGTGCGGCAGCTGGGCGTGTCTGGGGAACTCGTGCAGTGGCTCGGACGGAACGACTGCTGCGTGCAGAATGAGAGAGCAGCAGGAGCGACTCGCGCTGCGTCCGGTAGCGTGTGCCCCTCGCGGGCGTTGGACCGCTGCCCGCGTACCTCTGGAAGCGTCCGCCGGGTGCTTTGACCCGCGCAGGTGTTTTCGCCAGATCACTGTCCGTCCTCCTCTACGGTCGCTTCGAGAGATGCCGTCACTATCCCCCCACCTCCGCCCCCTACTATCCTGCGGCACCAGCCGCGGATAACAATGGTGCGCGTACTCGAGCAGGCGTGCGCCTATGAGAGGCATGCGCCGACTCTACCAAAACATAATGAGATTCGCGTGCAAAAGGAAAATAAGAGGCCTCGCGGAGCGAGAAAGAGAGAGGGAAAGATGGATAACGAAGAGGACGAGAGGGAGGAGGTGAAGGCGGAGGAGGAGGAGGAGGAGGAAAAGGAGGAGGAGGGGGAGGGACGCGCTCCGGTGGCCATGAACCCCGGCGCGCAGGGCAATGCCTCCACTGGGCTGCCTGCGAGGACCTGCCGGGTGTTTTCGACGCGGCCCGCGTGACGTCATTCACCGCAGAGTGGCCGTTCGGAGCGGCGTCGGGTCGCCACTGGCTTTGCCTCCGACGTTAGCAGCACCTGTTCCTGTTGGAGCGACCATGGTATTGTCATACGGGCCAAACTGTGCAAACGTTAAGTTGGTTTACGACTTTATTGTTCTGTTGACTGAAACCGCAAGTAAGTCTCATCCCTGTCGCGATCTATTCAAAAACCGAGTCACAGCTGCGCGACCTCACCATCAAATTGAGTCTGGATGAAAAAAAAGAGACTAAACCAGATAATGGAAAGGCGTGGAGAAACACGAACGCTTTTTACAAGCTGAAACTATATTCAGAGGTGGATACAAAATCCCGAGAAGTGCTCTTCCAGTTCAGCGATCTACGGACATCTCGTCGCGGTCTTCGAACCTAAGTGATACAAGCAACGTTCCACTTCTTTTATATCTAAGGACGTTCCTGAACCAAGTGGAGGAAGTAGTAACAATCGAAAATGTCTGAAAGTCTGTTACGAACCGCAAGAACTTATTACCAGAATAGTAGAATAGTAGCTACTTACTCGATTCCACATTAACGATCATTAAAATAGGAACAGTATGATGACGACATGCAACAAACGTCAACTGCCATGGAGTATAGTACATGTTTAGATATGCAAATGATAAAAAATAGAGAGGAACTACACAAATTAGATAGGAATAACGAATATATATTTAGTACAAACTGAGGTGACAGAAGTCATGGGATATCTCCTAATACCGTATCGGACCTTCTTTTGCACGGCGGTAGCACGGACTAAACAAGTTGTTGGAAGCCTCATGCAGTCCATAATTGCGAAATTCTTGCCGTTGCAGGATTTTATGTACAAAATGACCTCTCGATTATGTCCATTAATGTTCAGTGCGATTCACGTCGGGCGATCTGGGTATCCAGATCATTATCTCGAATTGTCTAGAATATTCTTCAAACCAATCGCGAACATAGAGTGTAGAAAAATTTACGCTGCCAATCACAATAAAAGGTAATTTATTTGTCACACGACCGGTTTCGGGCTTGTGCCCATCCTCGGGTGTTTATACATTCATGTACATGTTTATACTGCTGGATATCACTGTATGAATACAAAACATTATTTGCTGGTGACTAAACAGATTTTCTGGTGACTAAACAGATACAAGTGGGACAATTGTAAGTGACAAGGCAGCATTTGTCGAAAATATGTCTGTACGTAACATAAAGATGGAGCATCATTATTATAGTTACGCTATGGTGACAGTTTTTCCACTTAGTTGCAAACCTGTTATCATTTTCACGTCCATATTTCAGTTTATAAAGATTAGCTGCATATTTCATTATTACGACGTGCACTCACGAAATACACTGTGTGTGTACATACAAACATGTGGGCTATGGTCAAAGAACTTAAACGTAGCAGAGTAAAGGTGTTGCTCATAGAGAAAGATGTAGGTTATGGTCAAAGAATTTAGCCATAGGAAGTGCAAGGATGTTGCACATATTGTAACTTAAAAATGCTATTACAGACTGCGAAGTTTTTTGATACAAATTATGAAATATTCTTGATCCACATTTTTGTCAGAGAACTTAGATCTAGCAAGTACAGTGAAATTACTAAAAGCTATTACAAATTCAAAAATGACAGAACTGTTTTGAGCCACACCGATGTCAATGAACTTTGATCTAGGACGTACAATGATGTTACACACATGAAATTCTGAAAGCTATTACACATTATGAAAATGACAGTTTCAGCTTGTGTTTACAATATGACTTTTACAAATTACGATAACGGCACTTGAAGTGTTGTATGACTGCTACATCGAATTTCCGTAGCATATTAATTTGTTATTATATCAGAGGATAGTGAGTTTTTGTTTTTTAATATTTCATGAAATATGTGGAGATAGGATTCGTTTGCAAGCCCCACTTGTTCGTTGAGAATAAGGTCTGGTGATTTAGAGCTGTGGATATAAATTTCTAGCTCATTTTTTTAATTTCTAATAGCTTTTAGTAATTTCATATATATAACATCATTGTACTTCCTAGCTCTAAGTTCTCCGACAAAAATTTGGACCAAAAAAATTTTCATAATGTGTATAAAAAAACTTCGCAGTCTACAATAGCTTTTTAAGTCACACTGGCTACCTCAAAGTTCTTTGACCATAGCCCACATGTTTGTATGTCAACACAGTATATTTCACGAGTGCGCGTCTTAGTAGTGAAATATGCAGCTAAATTTTCAAAAACTGAAATATGGACGTGAAAATGATAACAAGTGTGCAACTAAGTGCTAAAACTGTTACCACAGCGTACTGTAATAATGATGCTACATCTTCATGTAAGTACAGACATATTTTCGACCAATGCTGCCTTGCCACTTACAATTGTCCCACTTGTATCTATTTATTCACCAACAACTAATTTTTTGTCTTTCTACAGTGATATCCAGCAGTATAAACATGTACATGAATGTATAAACACCTGTGGATGGGCACAAGCCCGAAACCGGTTGTGTGACAAATAAATAACCTTTTATTGTGACTGGTAGCGGAAATTTTTCCACACCCTATGAAGGAACAGTCACGGAGTTCTACAGCATCCACTAAGGATAAAATTCATACAATTGCGAACAGTTGTTGCCAGGTGACATGACACACTGTCATCCACAAAAATGCCATCGTTGATTGGGATCATGAAGCCCATGAATGGTTGTAAATGATCTCCAAGTAGCAGAACATAACCATTTCCATTCAAAGATCGAATCAGTAAGATCAGAGGACCCAATCCATTCCATGTAAACACAGCCCACACCACTATGGAGCCACCACCAGCGTGCACAGTGCCTCGTTCACAATTTGGGTCTATGGCTTCATGGGCTCTGTGCCACACTCGAACCATACCGTCAGCTCTTACCAAATGAAATAGGGACTCGTGTGACCACGGCATAGCTTTCCAGTCGTCTAGAGTTCAACCGATATGGTCACGGGCCCAGGAGAGGCGCTGCAGACGATGTCGTGCTGTTAGCAAAGGCACTAGCGTTGGTCGTCTGTGCCATGGCTCATAAACGCCAAGTTTCGCCTCTTTTTCGTACGTCCCATATCGATTTCTACGGTTATGTCACGCAGTGTTGCTTGTCTATTAGCATTGATAACTCTACTCAAACGGCGCTGCTCATGGTCGTTAAGTGAAGACCTTCGGCTGCTGCGCTGCCTGTTGTGAGAGTTAACGCCTGTTATTTGGTATTCTCGGCACACTCTTTCTGAATCTCTGAATATTGATTCCCCTAACGATTTTCGAAACAGTATGTCCCATCTGTGTAATTCCAGCTACCATCCCGCGTTCAAAGTCTGTTAAAGCCAGTCGTCCGGCCATAATCAGATCGGAAACCTTGATACGTGAATCAGCTGAGTACAAATGACAGCTCCGCCGATGCATTGTCCTTTTATATCTTATGTACGAGATACTACCGCTATCTGTATTTGCGGATAAAGCTATTCTATGACTTTCGTCACTTCAGTGTTATAAGTCTGAGGATTGGCACAGAGAACTGGTTGGACATCGAGTGGTGACTGGGCCCTCCAGAGAGAATAAGTTAAAGCATTTCCAGCGCCGTGCCAGCAATTTACGGCCCACAGGAACCCAATGGTCTCTTTGCTTACCATGGTCACTTTGCCCGGCTCTCCCCTACCTTTCATTACAAAGAAAATGTTGATAAATTGCACATTTTTGAGGCTAAATTATGGATCAACCTAGTATTGGCACAGTGTGATAAACGTTCAGTTCAAAAAGAAGTTAGCAAATAACTTCGTGGTAATGCGAGCGATCTCGTTTATTTTGTTTGCATGTTATAAATTTAGCTCAATCTCCGCTGAAGTTGCTAGCTTTGAAACAGTTTGCTAGTGGAATAGTGCACTTTTAATCCATCTGATGTTAACACTCACACATTGTCTGAAGAATTTGCAAGAAGTGTGTAAATACATCATAGAAACAATGTGATATTGTTACAGAAAATGAATGCTAAGACTCAACACTTCTGTAAGGCTGAGAGTGAAAAGAAAAAGTATCAAATCTCCCTCCACCACACCGATACCACCTAAAAAGCTGCACAGACTGTCTCTTATTCGGTATTTGAAGGCTGTAGACACGATCATAGCCATTATGTTTCGGCTACCTCTCGTTTACAAGTACCTACTGCCCATCTGTTACGCTGAAGAACACAAAATCTCTGCGTTAGCGAAACAAAAGGCTATTTAGCGATAAAGACAACACGCTACCAAAGTAGCACCTCTGGCCTTCAGAACCTTCTGCACAGATAACATCTTGCCATGATATATCTTAATTACTTTCGAAAGTATCTGGAATCTCGTGTATAAATACCTTTTACACTGCGGAACGTTTAGAAAAAACGAGATAGCGTAAATGAAAACTCTTAGTTTAATGACTCGTAAAAAGCAAATGGGAAAAGCGTTAGTTAACAGCTACAGTAATCTTGTTAAATGACGCACATAGCGTTTTATTTGCGCAACACATTAATTTTCTCAGTTATTCGTTGAGAGGAAACAATAAATCAGCCTCGCAAGAGAGATAGTCTTACGATCTAAGTTTGAAATTTCTCTGTTGCTACTGTGGTAATATTCGTGTATGTTTCCTGAAGATAACAAACTCAATACGTGCTTTAATGCATATAATGCAGTACTAAACGAATTTTCCTATAAAAATGAAATATCGCTTGTCTTGAAGGGTTAATATTTCGTCGGAGTGACAATGTTTACGTTACATGAAATGTATTTTGTTAAAGTGATCTTTTACATTATTATGGCTGATTGATGTCTTTGCGCTCTGGTTTAATAGTATTAATTCCGCGATAGAAGTCTGGTCTGACCAATCATGTCATCTCACACTCCAGTAGGATCGTTTTACGTGATAAGAAAGTTATTCAGCACAACAAAAGAGCCAATTTTAGGAAGTTAAGTTACTGTACTTGTGTCTACTTATGAAGACAGCACCTGCAAGGCGACACAGTAAAAACTCATTGATTTTTGGTTTTAGAACAATGCGATCACGACTCGCTTTAAGAGAGCGATATTCATTCGTTATCTATTGATCCATTTTTTTTTATCTGATGCAACTCGCCACGAATTTCACTTCTGCGAGAACCTCTTCATATAAGAGTAGTACTTGTATGTCCTCGGTTGTTTGCTGGATGTATTCCAGTCTCTGTCTTCCTGTAATGTTTTCAACCTCTATAGCTCCCTGTAGTACCACGGAGGTAATTCTCTGATATCTTAACACACGTCCTATCGTCCTGTCCCTTATTCTTGTTAGTGTTTTCCACACTCTCCTTTCTTCGCCGATTCCGCTGAAAACCTCTCACTACTTACCAGACCAATTGATTTTCAACGTTCCTCCGTAGCACATCTAAAATACTTCTGTCTCGGGTAATATCCACTCTTGAACCATTCTTTTGTTTCTGTCATTGTTTCTTCGATGTATCCCTGCATCGCTATTTTACACTCTGTTTAATCCGAACACTTCATGCTTGCTCTTCCAGTCTTACTGTTCCCTCTCGTTTCTTTGCTATATTGCACATCACCTGTCTTTTCCTGTAGCTTACTCCTTTTTTTCTCAGACTTCCGAACATCTTGCACCATTTTACATTATCAAAGAGTTTTTCTAGGTCGAAAAATCTTATGAGCCTGTCGTGATTGTTCTTGTCTTGCTTCCATTATCAAGTGCAGTGTCAGGGCTGCCTCCTTGATGCCTTCACCTTTCCTGAAGCCATACTGATCTACATCTAACAGATCATCAGTTTTCTTTTCCATTCTTCTGTATATTATTGCTGTCAGCAGCTCGGATGAGTGAGATGGTAAGCTAATTGTGCTATAGTTTTCGCACTTATGTACCTTTGCTGTCGTCGGGATTGTGTGGATGACATTTTTCCGAAAGTCTGATGCTACGTCGCCAGTCTTATAGATTTTACACATAAACTTGAATAGTTGTTTGGTTTTAGAAATTTCGATGAAATGTTATCTATTCCTTCTGCCTTAAGTGATCCCAAGTCTTCTAGAGCCCATTTAAATACTGAATTATAGTGGATCCCCTATGGCTTCCTAATCGACTTCAATTTCTTCTTCTATGGAGGCACCAGAGACGACTTCTCCCTATCAGTGGCCTACAATGTATTCTTTCAACCTATCTGCTCTTTACTCTGTGTCTAAAACTGGAATTCACATTGCACTCTTAACGTTATGACCCTAGCTTTTGATTTCATCGATCATTGTTTTGACTTTTCTGTATGTTGAGTCAGAACATTCCGACGATCATTTCTTTTTGATTTCTTCGTATTTTTCCTGCAACCAGTTCCCTTTATTTTCCCTAACTTCCTATTTACTTCTTTCCTGATTTATTTTGCTGTATTCCTGTCTTTCACTGAACATTTTTATTGTTTCTTCTTTCGTAGATCAACTGAAGTATTTCCTCTGTTACCTAAGATTTCTTCGACGTTACCCTCCTTGTACGTACGTTTGACTTTCAGACATCTGTGATAGCTGTTTTTAGAGATGTCTACTACGCATCAATACTAACGCGAATTCTTTACAGACGAATGGAAAAACTGGTACAAGCCGACCTCGGGGAAGATCAGTTTTGGATTCCGTAGAAATGTTGGAACACGTGAGGCAATACTGACCTTACGACGTATCTTAGAAGAAAGATTAAGGAAAGGCAAACCTACGTTTCTAGCATTTGTAGACTTAGAGAAAGCTTTTGACAATGTTGACTGGAATACTCTCTTTCAAATTCTAAAGATGGCAGGGGTAAAATACAGGGAGCGAAAGGCTATTTACAATTTGTACAGAAACCAGGTGGCAGTTATAAGAGTCGAGGGGCATGAAAGGGAAGCAGTGGTTGGAAAGGGAGTGAAACAGGGTTGTAGACTCTCCCCGATGTTATTCAATCTGTATATTGAGCAAGCAGTAAAGGAAACAAAATAAAAATTCGGAGTAGCTATTAAAATCCATGGAGAAGAAATAAAAACTTTGAGGTTCGCCGATGACGTTGTAATTCTGTCAGAGACAGCAAACGACTTGGAAGAGCAGTTGAACGGAATGACAGTCTCTTCAAAGGAGGATATAAGATGAACATCAACAAAAGCAAAACGATGATAATGGAATGTAGTCGAATTAAGTCGGGTGTTGCTGAGGGAATTAAATTAGGAAATGAGACACTTAAAGTAGTAAAGGAGTTTTGCTATTTGGGGAGCAAAATAACTGATGATGGTCGAAGTAGAGAGGATATGAAATGTAGACTGGCAATGGCAAGGAAAGCGTTTCGGAAGAAGAGATATTTGTTAACATCGAGTATTGATTTAGGTGTCAGGAAGTCGTTTCTAAAAGTATTCGTATGGAGCGTAGCCATGTATGGAAGTGAAACATGGACGATAACTAGTTTAGACAAGAGGAGAATAGAAGCTTTCGAAATCTGGTGGTATAGAAGAATGCTGAAGATTAGATGGGTAGATCACATAACTAATGAGGAGGTATTGAATAGAATTGGGGAGAAGAGAAGTTTGTGGCACAACTTGGCAAGAAGACGGGACCGGGTGGTAGGACGTGTTCTGAGGCATCAAGGGATCACAAATTTAGCATTGGAGAGCAGTATGGAGGGTAAAAATCGTAGAGGAAGACCAAGAGATGAATACACTAAGCAGATTCAGAAGCATGTAGGTTGCAGTAAGTACTGGGAGATGAAGAAGCTTGCACAGGACAGGGTAGCATGGAGAGCTGCATCAAACCAGTCTCAGGACTGAAGACCACAACAACAACAACAACAACAACGCATCAAGTGAATTATCTACTGTGGAGTGTTTGCCGCAGTGTCCGCATCCTTAGCGAACTTAATACGTGTCTCATCCTACCTCAGTACTTTAGTATCCACTCCCTTCCCCAATGATTCTTCTTTTAAAAGTCAGAATACTCCTCATCATTATTAAATTGTGGTCTGAGTCTATATCTGTTCCTGGTACGCCTTACAATCCAGTATCTGATTTCGAAATCTCTTTCTGACCAAAATGTAATCCAGCTGAAATCTTCGCACGTCTCCCGGTCTTTTTCCAAGTAAACGTCCTCCTCTTGTGATTCTTGAACGGTGAATTCCGCTGTTACCATCTGAAATTTCTCGCAGAACTTAATTAGTCTTCCTCCTCTCTCATCTCTACTGCCAACCCCATAGTCTCCAGTACCCTGTCTTCTATTTCTTCCTCTACAACAGTGTACAAATTCTGCGTGATTATTATATTTTGATCCTCTTTAACATACTGAACTACATGTTCAACATCTTCATAAACTTTCTCTAACTCTTCAATGTCTGCTTTCAACATTGGCATTTATACCAGAACTATCGTTAACGACAGCGGTTTGCTGCCGAATCTGATGAGAATACCCCTGTCAGTGTTCATAACTAATCCTATTCCTGTTAAACCATTATCTGCTGCTCTTGATATTGCCCTATATTCGTCTGAACAGAAATCTTTCTCTTCTTTCCATTTCAGTTTACATCTAAATCGAGCGTTTGCATTTCTGCTCTCAGATTTTATACGTTTCCTACTACGTTCATACTTCTGCACTCCTTTATTTCTGCACTCCTTCCTCCGGCTCGTAGAATGTTATCCTTTCGTTGGTTATTCCATCTTTTCCTCATGGTCGCATCCCCATTGGCAGTTCTCTACCGGAGATTCGAACAGGGGATTAATACAGAATCCTTTGCCAATGAAGAGATCATTATGATAATTTCTCTACTGCAGACCACATGTCCTGAGGATATACATTATGTGTCTTCCATGCAATGATTCCCATTGCCTTCTGCATCCTTATGTCGTTGATCATTGTTGATTGTTCCACCTTTTAGAGGCAGCTTCCCACCACAAAGGCAAGAGAGTGCGCTGAATCTATGTCAGCTTCTCCACCGTCTTTGCCAAGGCCGTTGGCAGAATGAGGGTGACTTCTTATGCCTGAAGTCTTCGGCTGCTAATGCCGATTATTAATCGAAATTCAAGCGGTGCCGTGCTTCGAGCCCGGGACCGAGAGCGTTTAGATTACCAGTCAATGACGCTACTCCTAGACACTGGGCTTCATATAAGTGTCCTAAAAGCTCCTGAAGTACATTTTTAATATCTCAAGCGAAACAGAACATAGTGGAGATTTGTTATTTCTTTGAAGTATTAAGAAACTGTAAGAATACGTGGTCTGATCGTCGTCTCGTTTATCTTTCCTCTTTTCGTCATCTCAGAACTCTGCTTCCTCAGAGTGTCATTGTTTCTCTCTTGTTATGGCGTTTTACGGAATTTTTGTAACTCTCTGCTAAATGTTAGAGAAGTGCTTTGCTTGAGACGATATCTTTCAGTACTCTATGAAACATAATTAACGCAGCAGGACGTAAGTCTTACGCGAAATCTGAAAAGTGTTGTAGTGTAACGACGTAAGTTTTGTATAAATGGTTTTCTTTTGATATATGACCATGTGCAGACTTCGTTACCTACGTCAGTTACAACACACTTCAAAATTATTTAAGTTCTTTTTAAATCGTCTCTAAATGGTTCTTGAACGAAACTGTAATTAAAACATCATCATTTGAGTCGTATGCGCAGAATTACGTCACTCAGTCCAATTGGTTTGCGTAAACTTTTTCAATTTAGATGTCGTTTGTTTCTCCTCAGAAATTATATTAATGCAGGTTATCTGCTTTAATAGATATTAGAGCCACATTGAATAAACTTTCAAGACTCAAACTCGCGATGAACACTGTCAGAAATTAATAATCTTGTCAAATGAATTACTTAACATAATTCTTCATAAATAAATTCTCGGAACACGTATTTAAACTTTTGTAGCATCCACTAGTTTATTATCTTCCTACATATAGACGTAAACCTGAGCCTTGACAAGACAGAACTGAACATTTACAACAAGATTAAACTTTCTATGACGTCATTGTTGTACAAAACATTACAAATTCCTATTTTTTCGATTTTTAGAAGCACGACGCAACAACTCGGTTTCAGGATCTTCTGTTGCTCTTTGGCTGTCGACCCGCGACGTATAGCGGCCAGCAATTTTCTCTCTGGTCCCGGCAGCGAAGATGCTGTCTCCGTTCGTTGCGCCGCCCTCTCCGTACATGAAACATAAAATGTAAATACAAACTTTAGTCAATTCACAACCATTACAGATATTACAAAAATACATCAACAAAACTAAATTAAACTTATATTCACGTGCAAACTGGGCTGACACTGGTGGATGGGTGACGCTTCAATTTCGCGTCCCACTACAGCGTGTTCTCCGTAATTCTTCGAAAAATGCTGCGAAGCGATAACTGTGTTTCTTCTGTAACCCAACTATTCTAGCCCTCATTATGTTTTTCAGCATTCTTCTGTATCCTACGGCCTCTTAATGAAAAGGAGCTTACAGATGCTCAACGCCAAGGTTACCAGTGGGTCTCTTATTAAAATGGTTCAAATGGCTCTGAGCACTATGGGACTCAACCGCTGTGGTTATCAGTCCCCTAGAACTTAGAACTACTTAAACCTAACTAACCTAAGGACATTACACACATCCATGCCCGAGGCAGGATTCGAACCTGCGACCGTAGCAGTCGCACGGTTCCGGACTGCGCGCCTAGAACCGCGAGACCACCGCGGCCGGCGGTCTCTTATTAAATTTTCAACTTCTTTTAGTAATTTTTATTAACTCTTGTGTTTCCTCATTTTCCTTAGCACAACAAAATCTGCTTGCGACGCTAGTAAATAAACACGTACAGTTATTGTTCGTAAATACAGACGTCCTCCTCCTCCACAAGAATAAGTTTGTAATTGTATTGTTTATTGTAATTATGTGAGGAATTTACCATTTGTCATGGTTTCGAAAACCGATATGCCAAAGCGTTGGCGAGCCAGGAATTTCTTCATAGGACCAAACAGATGAAACTCTGACGGTGCAAGGTCCGGAGTGTATGGTGGGGCACCTTCCACCCAAATTTGGCGACTTTCTCACGAACAGGAGCAGCAACGTTGGGGCGAGCGTTTTCATGAAGATGTTTGACACCGTCAGCATTAATGTTGTGGCGTTTGTTACGAAGGGCACGACGCAACTTAATCAAAGTTTTAATGTAGGCTGCAGCATTAACAGTGGATCCTTGTTCAGCAAACCCATTAATAACAGACCATGAATTTCCTCGAACACTGTCACAAGCACTTGCCTAACAGACTGAGTCACTTCGAATTCTTTTCGTAGTATGTAACCAGCATGTTTCTACGCCGCAGAGGCCTATTCGCTTGCGGGCGTGTTGTGGTACGCCCATGACTCATCACCAGTGACGATCCGTTTCAGAAAGTCATGCCATTCTGCGGCGTAACGCGTTAAGTAATCCAAGCCTGTCATCATTCGCTGTCTGTCAGGTTCTTAGGCATCCAGCGAGCACTGACGTTACGAAATCTCAACGTGTCATAAACAATATAGTAGACCACACCACATGAAATGTTTCACTGCTACAATAAGGTTCGTAGTTGCACACGCTGGTCGTTCAAAATTGCTCCAACGTTCTGCGGTGTTGCAGCTGTTACCGGCCGTCCGGAGAGTGGCGAATCACTAGTGTTCACACGGCCTTCTTGGAACAAAGCACACCATATGTAGACATTGCTATGGCCCCTAGAGTCGTCCCCATACACACCACGCATGTCCCTGTGAATTTCACTCGGTTTATGCCATTTGGCCCACGAATATCGCACTACACTTCCCTGCTTTTCACAAGTTGATTAAAGTAATAAGTGTGCCATGTTAGTTTCGTATTTCAGTCTTCTGTCGCTAGAGCTGCGCATGGAAACGAAATCCCTCCGTAGCGCAAAAATTCAAACTATATCGTCGTGAAGTTTCAACATTCCAGGTGCAATAGCAGGGGAGAAAAAAATTCTACGTTACTTTCAGATTCTTCCTCGTGTTTATGTACTATAAAAAAATTCTACGTTACTTTCAGATTCTTCCTCGTGTTTATGTACTATATGCATTAAATAGTAAGTATCTCGTGTCCGTCCGAACGTTTCTTAGAGTATCATGTAAAAATCTGAAGTTAGAGATTTTTTTTAAAAAACCTTTCCCTTTTTTTAGCATATATGTATTTGTATGCCATATATATTAATCGTAGATAAAAATCAAAAATTTTCTATCTGTAAAGAATGACAGAGTATCGTGTAGCATATTAAAATGAATGTATTGAAAAGTATATTAAAGAGAGAAAATTTTTGTAGAGTGTAGACCAGTACAGAAGTGAAATGTGGATGATAAAAAATTCAGACAAGAAGAGAATATAAATGTGGCGGTACAGGATAATTGTGAAAACTGGATTGTTAGATCGAATAACTAATGAAAAGGTACGGGCTACAACTGGAAAAAAAAAAGAAATTTGTGGCTCACTCTTTCTAAAAGAAGGAATTGATTCATAGGACAATTATTATTAATTATGACAATTATCAGTAATCAATTGGGTAATGGAGGGAAATGTGGAAGGTAAAAATTATAGAAGAGTCCCAGGCTCGCATTCAGTAAGCAGTTTCAAATGGATGTGTGTTGCAGTAGTTGCGCAAAAATGAAGAAATATGTACTGGACAGACCAGCGTAGAGTGCTGCTGGAAGACTGAACACCAGAACAAGAACAAGAACGACGACAACAACAACAACAACAACAACAACAACAACAATTTCTATCCCCTTAATACCGGCGAAAGAAAAAAAATCAGAAATTGTCTTCTGTAACCAGTAATGAAGTGTGTAGAGCACATACAGTGAAGTCTAAAATTTGTAACAACTGTAAAGTATAACTGGGTATTCGAACATTTGCATCAAAAAGCATTTCAGAAATTGAACACTTACACCACTTCATTTGGTAAAAATTTTTTATTTAGGATTTTGACGACACATTAATGGGATATATATGATTAAAAATGAAAGACACATTTTAAATAATTGTGTGTAATACGGTACAGGCTCATTCGTGACATTCTCGGAAACTGCTTATTCTCTGCTTTACGCACAGATGAACATTGTACTTATTAGACATGAGTGCCGACTGCCCTTTACAATTTAATCTTTATTATCTTTGCCTTGTGTCTGTAATCTGAGGCGAATGACTTAGTACATCAGTTCGAGTAGACTTACCAGAACCGGATTTGTTGGATCCTGACACTTCTTGCATAGTAATTCTACCTTTATACTGACTGAAGGCCTATCTCTCTTGCTATTTGTCATGCCTTTCCCTGCTTGCTCTGCAGTTCTGGATTTGAGTTCTAGTACACTATTTCGTTTATTACGGTGAATGTTGAAATTGTCACAGTCTGTCTGGGCATATGCTACACGAGCTTTGAAATCTCCATTTGCACTTCGTGGAACATAAAACCTCTGGATCCGTCACTAATAAAAAAAAAAAACGTTTTACCAGTTCATTAGAATTTCCACATCGTAACAAAAGTGGAATCTAATCAGTCAAAACAGTGTTCGGGTCGGATATTCATTTGAATTATTGTAAACTTGTAATAAAGGATATACACGTAAATTATGAACGCAACTGTTCATTGAAATATTCTGATGCTACAAATCAATAGAAATACATGCTTCCACTTCACCTGATGCTATTTCATCTCTTGACAGCGCCCACAAAGTTAGGCAAGCGACTAATGATGCGTATTTTACACGAACACTATTTCCGAATTCATTTGCAGGTGCAACTAGTTCATTACATCAAAAGATGATTTTTGCTACCTCGGAGACCTGTTAATTTTCAGAACTGAACTTACCTCTGTATCTAGCTGTAATGGTTCAAACAATGATGATAACTTCTACTGTGTGTGTGTGTTTCGTGAACAAGGGTGCTAACAGCATGTCGTTCTAGAAGTACCCGAAAAACTGAGGAGACGGAAGGAAATGTGGGCATGTCAGAGGCGTTGATAGCTTGATGTATAACCTGCGTTTATCGTCACTGGTAGTCAAAAACAGTTAAGGGGGGTAGGACGTCAAACGGGCCGACTTGGAGCAGGAGAGTCACCACAGGACATTTTATTTTCTACTGTCTATACTTTTACAAATAAATTCATAAAACTTTGTCACCATGACCAGGAAGGATTGATGACTCACACTCATCGCAGTGGAAGTTAAAAAACGTAGCAAAATACCTTTTTTTACATGCGAAATTTCATCATTTTTTTCACCTATTACTGGCTGCATTTGTTGCTATAGGTACACTTTCCTTCCTAAGTAAGAGAGATTCTTCGATGAATTTTTCATAGCATACAAACTGTAGTTACAGGTGTATGATCCTCTAGAATTTTCCAAATCTATTAAAATTTGTGGAAAAAATTGAGATAATTAACTATAAAACTTGATTTTTTCTAAACATGAAGTTTGAAATGTAACAGTTCATTCATTTATTCATAAATTAAATAACTTCTGGAGTTTCATAAACCTGTAATTATGGTTTGTATGCTGTGCAAAAGTCATCGAAGAATGTCTCTTACTTAGAAAGAAAAGTGTACCTATAGCAACAAATGCAGCCAGTAGTATGTGAATAAATGATGAAATTTCACATCTAAAAAATGTGTTTTGTTATGTTTTTGAGCATCCACTGCTATGAGTATGAATCCTGAATCCTTCCTCTTCATGCTGTTAAAGTTTTATGAATTTATTTGTGAAAGTATAGACAGTGGAAATCAAAATGTCCTGTGGTGCCTCTCCTGCTCTAAGTCTTCCCGTTTGACGTCCTACCCCCCTTAACCTATCTTTTATTAGTGTCGGATTGATATGATACGAATTCGCGACGCTCAGCATTAAGGGTTAAGTACGATATGAAAATATATTAATCTGTTGTTGCTATACAATCTATGTCTTGGGCTTCTTACTATGGATTTCTTCTGGACTCAAATATTTGTTTTTACTAACACTGTCAAAATCTAGCCTTACACATAGCAGAATGAGAGACTGTAACCGAACAAAATCAGTTCGTCTTTTAGGTGGCTAGGATGACGCAGCATACAGCGGTGAATGGGTCGCAGCCAGCTGTCTCCTCGGGAGAAATCCGTCGGCTGCGTGTTGCTCGCACCGCGAGCTGGCGCGTGACAACGCCCGCCCATTCAAAGCCCTGGCGCTGGCTCTTCAGGCAGTCAGTCGTCGGCAAGTGGAGCCGCGCGACAAAAAGCTAGCCATGTGTGTACGCCGGAGTGGCTTTCATTTCCCCAGCTTGGCTGACGCGGTGTTTACATGGTAGCTTGATATCAAAGCAGCCCATTCATAACGTCATACATCTTTCGGAGTTACCATGCGCTTTGATGCCTTACATAAAAGTTTCATTAATCATTCAGTGGTTTGAATTCGCTGGAATGTGAGAGAATTCCAGCTATTGTTTTTCCTTAGGGTGAACATAATACCGTTGATTCGTACTGCTTGTAATTCTTTGTTGTCCTAAACGATGTATTCATTAATGTTGGTCTAGTCTTACACCACGAGTTAATTCCTTGGTGTGCATCTGGATAACATGTTGAAACGGTGTCAGCACATAGATAAACCAGTCAAGCTCAGTTCAGCAACGTATGACCGTAGAAGCATTTCTCATTGCGTTGACCTAAGGACAACAACGTAGGCTAATTTGCCATAGCGGCTGGTCCCGGCGGAGGTTCGAGTCCTCCCTCGAGCATGGGTATGTGTGTTTGTCCTTAGAGTAATTTAGTTTAAGTAGTGTGTAAGCTTTGGGACTGATGACCTTAGCAATTAAGTCCCATAAGATTTCACGTACATTTGAGCATTTTTTAACTTGACATATTTTCATTTCCTGTTGTCCTAAGGAATTATGTACTGTTGCAATGCATCTGAAACAAATAAATTGTTTGTTCATCAGAACCGACCAGTTAAGAGTAACGTGTTAAGTGGATAAATACACATCTTTCAGAGATCCCTTTAAGGAACTTGGAATTATTGAACTTATTTCCCAATACATCTACAGGGGGTGGACAAACACATCGCACTATCATGTCTAGTATGGTTCATAAACCAGTTGGCATTCAGAAGAGCTTCCAGTCATCTCGGAATGGGCAATACAGGACCTGCACAGTTTTCCGTGGAATCTTATACCATTCTTCTCTTAAAATTGTGACAAGATCAGGTAACGATGATGGAGGGAGTCAGCGATCATGTAACCTTCTCTCCAAATTCGACCAAAGGGGCTTGATAGCACTGAGATTTGTTGACTGTAGTGGCAGGGGAGATGCGACAGTTCATCATCGTGCTGATGAAACCAGTCCTGGAGGGTGCGAGTTGTGTGAACAAGGTCCCCGTACCCGTAGGTAATCTTGTACATACGGATGGAACCTCTCAGCCAAAGTGTTCACATAATCGTTGGCAATAATGTGACCTTGCAGTGTAATCGTAGAACCCATGGAATACCACAATATAGCTGCCAAAAATCAACACTCGACCCCCGCCATGTTTCACTCGTGGGACGTAAACTCCACCAGTAGTCGGAAAGAGTGTGAAATAACACTCATCCGACTAAATGTCATTCTATCATAGCTCCACAGTCCAGGTTTTATGGCTATGGCAACACGTTTTCCCTTCAGGACAGTTTGCATTACTGCTGAGTGCTTTGGACTTCCAGCTCCTGTAATTTCCTGTCTCTGGACCTCTCTTTATGTTCTTTTGGTGCTGACAGCGTTCGCCAGTGCGATATTCAGTTCTGCAATGTCTTTTGCAGGAGTCTCTCTCATACCTTTCGTCACAATCCTCGTCAACGACCATCCACCGCGATCACTCAACATACACTTTCGTCCATGTTTCAACTTAGGGGATGATGTTTTTCCACCTTCCTTCTATTTTGTTTAAATCATCGATACGGTGAACCTTGAAACATCAAACACGTCGAGCGCTTTGGTTACGAAAGCACACACTACACTAGCACCGTCTGTTTTCCCATGCTCGAATACACTTAGCTCCGACATAATGCGCTCACAACTACAAATAACACTTTTCTGACCATAACAAACTTGCAACGTATTGAGGGCACCGCCCTGGGACCGTTCGTTGCCAAATACGTTCAAGCATGCATTTTTCCAGCTTTTTCTCCAAGCCCTGCACTCCTTAATGGTTTCACTGTTCACCACGTGTACTTCTTTATGGTTTCCATTTCTGAATCTGAATTGCGATGTACATACTCACACTGCAAGGCACAAAAACATTTTCCATGTAAACTTCACCTGCTTGTCTAGGGTTCACGTGGCGGTCTGCACTTTGCTGGGAAGATATTGAAGGAACTCCTATCTATCCTAAAGTAAGAAATTATGAATCCTTACCAGTTCAGAAGAAAATTAAAAACGTACCTAATCAGCCACTCTTTCTGCAAATTGTCTGAATATTTTGACTCCAAGATTGAGAAGTTCTGTTAGCCGCTTGGCAACTAGTGGTGTTAGCTCGAAAACTGCGTAACAAGTAGTAATGTACTATAAAACAGCACTCATTTTCTTTGAAAATACTATTGTAATCGAGTGATATTATGGTATAAAAGGCAAGTAAACAGCAGCTATACAGGGTGTTCATACTAAGAGCCGCCAGGCGCATGTTCTCTGGTGTTTCGATAGATATTGGCAGTATCGTTTTTTTCAGTGTGTACTGCAGTCAGACCAGCGAACTACTAAAGATCACGTCTTTAATGCGACGCATAGTGTCAACGAAAAGCAACGGTTTGTTTCCCGTTACAAACAAAATGATTTTTAACGTGCACATCGATGGAGCCGTCCCAAACTGGTCTAGTGCGATATTCGTTTTATCGGTATGTGTTAACAGGGACACGCTACGGTCGCAGGTTCGAATCCTGCCTCGGGCATGGCTGTTTGTGATGTCCTTAGGTTAGTTAGGTTTAACTAGTTCTAAGTTCTAGGGGACTAATGACCTCAGCAGTTGAGTCCCATAGTGCTCAGAGCCATTTGTTAACAGGGACGGTAAGACGTGAAGGATTACCGACACTACAGCAGCGACTAAGCAGCGCTGCTGCATGGCGGCAGCAAGCAGCATGGCTCAAATTGAAGAGTCCACAGCTCGTGGTCGTGCGGTAGCGTTCTCGCTTCCCGCGCCCGGGTTCCCGGGTTCGATTCCCGGCGGGGTCAGGGATTTTCTCTGCCTAGTGATGACTGGATGTTGTGTGATGTCCTTAGGTTAGTTAGGTTTAAGTAATTCTAAGTTCTAGGGGACTGATGACCATAGATGTTAAGTCCCATAGTACTCAGAGCCATTTGATCCATTTTGAACAAATTGAAGGTGGAGAGGGGAAGAAAGGAAAAGATAGGGAGGGGATCACTGCTATCAGCAGCATCCGAGCATTACGCGGAATCAGCGGCGACGAGTGAAAATTTGTACTTGCCCGAGATTCGAACCTGGGTTCTCCGGCAGGCAGCTGCGGTAGCCACTGCCCCATCCGATACACAGCCTTACTGCACGTGCGCGGACTGTCTCGCCGCGCCTCAAGGCCGATCCACATTTCCATCGAGCGCCACCTATACTCAGGCCCTGGACATTTCCTCTGTATTCGCTCTCTGAGATTGCTCAGGAGGTCGTACATATTTGTGCATCTGCGTTGAAGGAGGTGGATCTATTGCCCAGCTAGGCCAATCAAATTATATGAATGCGTGATGTCTGTTCTTTCGGCGCACAAATACGTCCGACCTCCTGTGGGAATCTCAGAGAGCGAATGCGGATAGGTGGCGATCGTTGGGAGTGTGGCTCGGCCGTGAGGCGTGACGAGGTAGTCCGCGCAGGTGCGATAACGTTGTGTCCCAGATGGCGCAGTTGTTGCTGGCACGGTAGCTCAGCGTGTTCGGTCAGAAAGCTGGCTGGTCTATGTAATAAAAAAAACTGCGTGAAGGGATTAACAACGAACTTCAATGGATGTCATGTGACATCTGCTACGACCAAGTGCAACGAACAATAACGAATAAAACGCAAAAAAAGTTATTAACGCACCTGTCTAGTAAGCAGGACATCCCAGGTTCGAATCCCGGCGCGGTACATATTTTCACTAGTCGCCGTTGATTCGGCTTAATGTCCCGATGCAGCTTGTCCGTCTCCATGTGAGCCGCTGCATGGCTTGTTAAAAGAGACACATGCTCAAAACATACCTGGGTGCCCTTCGGACACTCAGAGAATTTTAATCCGGACTTATGTTATATTATCACTATTAGTATAGTCTGCAAATGTGAATGCGGGTCGTCTGCTGACGTATGCGTGGGATGTCTGTTGTGGGTTCTCTGAATGTGGAGATGCAGTTTAGCCAATCATTGTATCACACAGAGTGCGACTGCATTGGACCAGACAGACATAAGTTCGACGCGGTTAGCAGGTCCCGTTAGGTTGGCAAATAGCCACTGTGCAGACTCTCTGAGCCCTTCCGGCCACCGAGTGTGGACTCCGAACGAGGGGAGACGTTTAGACATTCCCTGCTGAGATTCTGGTGAAAATTTTCAAATTTGTGTGAAATCTTATGGGACTTACCTGCTAAGGTCATCAGTCCCTAAGCTTACACACTACTTAACCTAAATTATACTAAGGACGAACACACACCGATGCCCGAGAGAGGTCTCGAACCTCCACCGGGATAAGCCGCAAAGAGACTCTGGTGAGTATAGACGCTCTGCGTGATGGTTCCTATAGTCATCTTAGTTAGGACATATAGTCAGGTTGCATAAAATTGCTATTTTTTCTTTTGGTATCACTGATAACCGTACCATAAAGTAAAGTGAGTGATCACGGGGTTATTTACATGATTTGATTAAATAAAATGTTGTTGTTATATAAAATTCTTTGTCTCACAGCAACGTCTTATTTCCGTTACCATTCCAGTTAAGTTATTCAAACTTTCAACTTACAGTTAACCAATAATCAGAAATTTTGTAGTGATATCTGCTCATGCAAACGGTCGTAGGCGTCTTTCACAAAAGATACAGGTGCCATTTTCAAGTTTAGGATGCCTGCCAAGGGTTTGCGGAAAGCAAGTATCGTAAAAGCTGACAGCAGTGATTCACTGCCTTTCCTTTCCCTTTTTCCCCCTCTCCACCTTCAGTTTACATATAACGTATAACGGCACGTCACTATCTCCTGGAGTACTAGTTATCCTTTGTGTTTTACTGTCGCTGCTAATGTATATCGATGAGATGAATACAGCACTAAACTAATTTGGGACCGCTCTATGGAACGTTAATGGGTACATTGATTTATTAAACATTACTGCAGTTTTTTCTTCTTGGTGGGATTCACACAAAGACAAAGGCGCTCAGGAAAGTATTCAATACAGCTCTGTTAGGTATGGAAGTAATACCCACTGGTGACACACGAAAATTTGTGCCGGAGCGGGACTCGAACTCCGATTCCTTGCTTATCGCAAGCAGTCACCTTAAAAAGCTCTACTATCCGTGCACGCTTCAAGGACCCATCCAAACCTCCAAATGCCACACTGTCTGCGCCTCCATTGCTCGCATCTTACCTGGATTCCCGAAACAGGATTTGTGTGAAATCTGCAGGTTTAGATCGGTCCTGGAAGCCACACGGATAGCCGAGATGGTTAAGGGGACCACACCCTGCCTATCTAACACATGTTAATTTAGGCAAGTATTTCTGAAAAAGCTATTTGATACTGGACCTTAATATTTTTACTGTATATTACATGATGACATCAGAGTCAGCTGTACTAAAATCTACTTCATCCATTTTATAGTTTTTCAGAAATACTTTTTTAAATCTATTAACAAAAAATATTAAGTTTTTCTGCAGAAAATATTTTTTTTGTAAACTTCCTAATGGGTGAATATTAATGAATGTAGTACCAGAGGTGGCTTTTTATGTTATGCAGAGTCTCTGAAAATTTAATTTATTTATCTATGATAGTTTGTGATATAATGTGGCATATGTACTGAAAATTTTAGTTTGCGGGGAATTGACTTTAAAGAAAAAACTTTTGAAATTTGTTACTTACATTTAATTAAAACTGTCCTGCTGCATATGATGGCCCTTCTTTGGCCTCTAGCAGGTCTTCCAGCTTCTTTTTCATCTTCCTGGATGTTTGTCATTCTTTCTTGGCCATATTAGATGCAGATCTGTCTGCATCGGCTATCCTCATTTTATTGCAATGTTGCAGCCCAGTGATCATATTTTCGCCAGCATTAATTCCCAGCTTTTTCAGTACCCAACGCTTTCCAAAATTACCGCAACTGAATGCAATAACAGCATCATGAACTCCTAGTTTCATTGTATGCATGCCTACAAATACAGTTTTAGGAAGGCGGTTCCAAATTAACTGTTGAGACATTCATTTGGCTTCTGTGTCAGCCCATGCAGACATTTCCTTAGAAGATCAGGATGAACCAAGTCTCTGAAAATAGGTTTAATTGCTGTAATAACAGTAGCAGGAAGAGAACGCTGGTGAGAATAAGATTCTCCAGTTGCCTGAGCCCTATTGTATTTGCACCATGAATTTTCTCCTGACGGACACAATCCATGACATGGCTTATCATCAGTAGAGGACTTATGGAAGAATATGGCCCAAACATCTCTCTTCGTTGCCTCTAGATTTTCTTTATTTCTCCTAATTGCCAGTCTATAGTATATCTGCAAGTTTTCTATTTCAGTTTTGGTTAACCGTCCCTGTCCGGTCAACAATTTTCCATCTTCTAATTTTTTTCATCTCATATCAACAGTTTTCTCAGCCTAGTTCCCAAACGTTTTTGAACATGGCCTACACATTCTAACTTGCTAATAATGGTATCTCCATATGGCTTTGAGTTCACCACATTGTTGTATGCTCTACTGTCACCATCGCAAAAATTTTTGGTGCACTGTACGCCTTTTGTTTCTACGGAGAGATGAAATATTTGTTGTACTCCATGAACTTCGATACCACTACTTGTTCCTCTAAAATTAAGCACACAGTTGTGTCCTTTATGTTCATTGACTTTACAACATTTGCTATATTTAGACATTATCTCCACATCTAACACTTTACCGGTGTCTACACTCGTGGCAGTCACTACTCCATTCAGAGAAGTATGTCCTCTTTTCTGACAACTGTCATCAAGTGCAACTGCAATACCCGAACATCCATCATTTTCTTCCACTGCTTCTCTAGCAGCCAGTTTCATGCTGTCCTCACTGACCTCACATACGGCTTTCTCTAATATTGCAGTCAGTTTTTTTTAATTTATTTGGTGGTTGATGTAACTTCATCACTGAACAAAATGTTCTGCCTGCAGCCATGCCCTTGCCAATGGATCGCAAGGCATAAAATAATTTAGTATTGATTTCATAAGGGCCTCTTGCAAAGCAATTGCTAGGCCTTCTCTCCCACTGACAATCACACAAATTTTCACACTCCGTGACTCACCACACTGTCTACATTCCACAAATTTAGAAATTACATCTGATAATATTCTCAAATTTATAATAATGTTACTGCACCCCTTGTCACTTACAGTAAATTCATTGTAACACTCTTGAAATGGTGAAAACTTGTTTGATGATGCACTTGTTGAAGAATTACAATTAGAAACATCATTGCCAGGCGACATAGCCTCTTGTACAGAAAGCTTTCTAAATTTATTTCCTCTAAATTGTCGTTTCTTGAAAACGCCTTTACGTTTCGTCATTATCAATAAACACAACAAAACACGCGTAAACAAGCACTGCAAACTTATGTATAACAACTACTCGCAATCACACTTGAACAAAACAAACCGCGTGTTTGAAAGCGTGTTGTTTACAAACAGCAGAAACAAAAGAATACTGACCGTTGCATTCCAAGGACAGCCAGTACACTCGGGAGTAAAAAAAATCCCTAACGTGCAATGTAGGGGATATAAAGATCTAAAATATGTGCAGAAAAGTGGATGACAGAAACGTGGGCGTGGACATAAACACACGTGATAGGAAAACGCTCTTTAAATGCTCGAAAAATTCGAGCCCAATGTGTATACGAACACATTTGTGATCGAATGCAGAAGTTGCTTGCACATTGACGCTATTCGCGGACGATGTTGCTGTTCGTGGGATGGTTGCTTCGCTTCGCTGCCTCGCCGCTTCGCCGGAAGACTGGCAAAATCCTTTTCAACAAAATCCTTTTCAGAGTACTTAAATAAAACCTTAATCTATCGAAATATGATGAAAACCGAAAATCGATTTTTTCGACCTAAACCATTGTGTGATTACCTTGGCGCCACCCGCGATAAGCGGGAAATTCTGGTTCGAGTCCCTGCCGGCACAAATTTTCGTTCCACCAATAGATACTGTCTCCATACCTGATACAGCTGATGTCAAAAATAATCGCAGTTTGTCAGCTGCAAGTCTTCACCATTTTCTGTTCCTTCAGATATCCATGCATGTTTGAAGGAACAGACATTGTTTCATTTAGACCGAGAAGCTTATGTCCACGAATCAGCACGGATTTAGAAAGCATCGCTAATGCAAAACTCAGCCTGCCCTTTTCTCACAAGACATTCTGCGAGCTGTGGATGAAGGACAACAAGCAGACTCCATTTTCCCAGATTTCCGAAAAGCTACAGACACGGTGACCCGTTGCAGACTGTTAACGAAGATAGAAGCGTATGGAATAGGTTCCCAGATATGTGAGTGGCTCAAAGACATCTGAAGCAATAGACATAATATGTTGTTGTCGACGGCGAGTGTTCATCAGAGGCAAGGGTATCGTCAGGGTTGTCCCAGGAAAGACTAATAGAGCTGCTACTATTTTCTATATACACGAATGATCTGATGGATAGGGTGGGCAGCAATCTGCAATTGTTTGCAGACAATGTTATGGTTTGCGGGAATATGTACAATTTCAGAGGGTGTAGAAGTGGGATACGGAAGTACTAAGGAATGACGAGATACGTTTGAAGTTCTCTAACGCTATAGATACAGCAATAAGGAATAGCGCAGTAGGCAGTACAGTTGAAGAGGAATGGACATCTCTAAAAGGGGCCATCACAGAAGTTGGGAAGGAAAACATAGGTACAAAGAAGGTAGCTGCGAAGAACCATGGGTAACAGAAGAAATACTTCAGTTGATTGATGAAAGGAGGAAGTACAAACATGTTCCGGGAAAATCAGGAATACAGAAATACAAGTCGCTGAGGAATGAAATAAATAGGAAGTGCAGGGAAGCTAAGACTAAATGGCTGCAGGAAAAATGTGAAGACATCGAAAAAGATATGATTGTCGGAAGGACAGACTCAGCATACAGGAAAGTCAAAACAACCTTTGGTGACATTAAAAGCAACGGTGGTAACATTAAGAGTGAACGGGAATTCCACTGTTAAATGCAGAGGAGAGAGCAGATAGGTGGAAAGAATACATTGAAAGCCTCTATGAGGGTGAAGATTTGTCTGATGTGATAGAAGAAGAAACAGGAGTCGATTTAGAAGAAATAGGTGATCCAGTATTAGAATCGGAATTTAAAAGAGCTTTGGAGGACTTACGGTCAAATAAGGCAGAAGGGATAGATAACATTCCATCAGAATTTCTAAAATCATTGGGTGAAGTGGCAACAAAACGACTATTCACGTTGGTGTGTAGAATATATGAGTCTGGCGACATACCATCTGACTTTCGGAAAAGCATCATCCACACACTTCCGAAGACGGCAAGAGCTGTCAAGTGCGAGAATTATCGCAGAATCAGCTTAACAGCTCATGCATCGAAGCTGCTTACAAGAATAATATACAGAAGAATGGAAAAGAAAATTGAGAATGCGCTAGGTGACGATCAGTTTGGCCTTAGGAAAAGTAAAGGGACGAGAGAGGCAATTCTGACGTTACGGCTAATAATGGAAGCAAGGCTAGGAGGAAATTTCTGATGATGTACTTCTGGAGTACAGCGTTGTATGGTAGTGAAACATGGACTGTGGGAAAACCGGAACAGAAGAGAATCGAAGCATTTGAGATGTGGTGCTATAGACGAATGTTGAAAATTAGGTGGACTGATAAGATAAGGAATGAGGAGGTTCTGCGCAGAATCGGAGAGGAAAGGAATATGTGGAAAACACTGATAAGGAGAAGGGACATGATGATAGGACATCTGCTAAGACATGAGGGAATGACTTCAATGGTACTAGAGGGAGCTGTAGAGGGCAAAAACTGTAGAGGAAGACAGAGATTGGAATACGTTAAGCAAATAATTGAGGAAGTAGGTTGCAATTGCTACTCTGAGATGAAGAGGTTAGCACAGGAAAGGAATTCGTGGTGGGCCGCATCAAACCAGTCAGTAGACTGATGAAGAAAAGAAAAAAAAAAAAAAAAGACACAAGATGGCTGTGGCAAAATTTCTTATTGGTGTGTTGACGGCAGCTAACTTTAAACGCCGAAAAGAGTAATTTAATGCGGATGAGTAGGGAAAAACCAACCCGTAATCTTCGGATACAGTTTTAGTAGTAATGTATTTGACACAGTCACGCAGTTTAAATATAGGGACGTAACGATGGAAAGAAATACAAAATGGAACGAGCATTTGAGGATTGTTGTAGAGAAGGCGAATGATCGACTTCGGTTTATTGGAGAATTTTGGGAAAGTGTGGTACATCTGTAAAGGAGCCCACGTATAGAACGCCAGCGCGACCCATTATTGGGCACTGCTCGAGAACTTAGGGCTCCCACCAAGTCGGATGAAAGGAAAATATCAGAGGTTCAGTGGGGGCTGCTAGGTTTGTTACCGCTGGCTTCGAATAACACGAAAATATTATGGAGATGCTTCAGAAACTCCAAATGGAATCGCTTGAGGAAAGGCGATGTTCTCTGCGAGGAACGCTATTGAGAAAATTTAGAGAACCTGCTTTTGCTGCTGGCTGTAGAAGGATACTTTGCGTATGTACCACAAGGATAAGATACGAGAAATGAGGGTTCATGCGGAGGCATATCGACAGTCGTTTTTCCCTCGCTGTATTTGCGAGGGGAACAAGAAAGGAAATGACTAGTAGTGATACAGAATACCACTGGCAACTGACTGTATGGTGGCTTGCAGAGTACATGCATGTAGACTGTAAAAATAAATATTCGATACAGCTCCGCATTATAGTTTAGAGAACAAAATTCGAGCTCACTGTGTATACGAACACATTTGTGACCGAATGAACAACTTGCTTGCACATTGACGCTATTCGCGGACGATGCTGCTGTCCGTGGGACAACAGCATCGCCGCTTCGCCGAAAGACTGGCAAAATGTAAAACGACCTACAAAGGATCGACGATTGGTGCACAGCCTAAAATTTGACGACAGACATAAATAAATGTTACGTAATGTGCATAAATAAGCGAAGAGACCCACAACTATTATATTACACTATTGGCGACATACCAGTGGAAACAGTAACTACCATGAAATACCTAGGAGTAACCATTCAGACCGACCTAAAGTCGAATGAGCACATGAACCAACCAGAAAGATTAGCAGATGACGGATTGTAATGTAATTCATCCACCAAAGAAATGGCTCGTAAATGGCTCGTTTCACCGATTCCGGAATATTACTCACCAGTTTGGGACCCTTACCAAGTAAGAGTAATAAAAGAAACAGAGAAGATACAGCGAAGTGCGGCGCGTTTCATCATGGGATTGTTTACTAGGTGCGAAAACGTTACGGAGATATTCAACAAACTTCGGTCGCAGACACTGCAAAAGAAATGTTGAGTACCATGGAGAGGTCTGTTGTTGAAGTTTTGAAAGCGTAAGGTTCAAGAATACTCGGAAAAAAATATTACATCCTCTTACATACGTCTCGCGAAATTATCATGACCAGAAAATCCGACAAATTAAAGCTACGAGTAATACAGAGGTTTATCGACGGTCATTCTTTCTGGGCACCATTCGTGAATGGGTCAGGAATGGGAGAAAAAGATGTACCTGAAGCACCCTCCGCCACACATCGTAAGGTGTCTTCTGAAGCATGGAGGTAGATGAAAACGTACAGAACATGATGAATGATTCAATGGGATAAATGCAAGAACAGTCTATAGAGCGATACTGTGTGTGGCATTATACCGTATGAAAAGGTTTTGCCGTACGAAAGTGGTTTAATTGTACTCCCCACCTTTTGCAAAGTCACGTGAGGAAACAAAAATAAAGTGATTCGTGTAAATATAGTCTGAATTGTTGTTTGAACATTCGTAAATTACTTTATTGTAGAAAACCAGTACGAGGATGGCTGCGCGTTGACAGCTGCGCAGCAAAGCAGAGATGTGCGAAGGCTACAGCTGATTCCAGGGATCGTCCACCAGCATCGCAATATTGCCGTTACCTGAAGATGTGGCAGCAAATGACTTTATTATTATAAAATTACAAAATCGTTACACTTTTGTCTCGAAGTATGGTTCACGCTGTGATTAATATGAAGACATATTCAGTCCCCTCTTGGTCATGATACAAGATAGATCGTCTTAACTGGAGGATCTTCGTCAGGGACTACTCGTCTCTACGGGGTAAGTTTAACTGCGCATTGAGACTGCGGTTAGCACGTGTGCGTGAGTATGCTCTGTCAGAATTTCTACATCTACATCTACATCTATACTCCGCGAGCCACCTTACGGTGTGTGGCGGAGGGTACTTATTGTACCACTATCTGATCCCCCCTTCCCTGTTCCATTCACGAATTGTGCGTGGGAAGAACGACTGCTTGTAAGTCTCCGTATTTGCTCTAATTTCTCGGATCTTTTCGTTGTGATCATTACGCGAGATATATGTGGGCGGTAGTAATATGTTGCCCATCTCTTCCCGGAATGTGCTCTCTCGTAATTTCGATAATAAACCTCTCCGTATTGCGTAACGCCTTTCTTGAAGTGTCCGCCACTGGAGCTTGTTCAGCATCTCCGTAACGCTCTCGCGCTGACTAAATGTCCCCATGACGAATCGCGCTGCTTTTCGCTGGATCATGTCTATCTCTTCTATTAATCCAACCTGGTAAGGGTCCCATACTGATGAGCAATACTCAAGAATCGGACGAACAAGCGTTTTGTAAGCTACTTCTTTCGTCGATGAGTCACATTTTCTTAGAATTCTTCCTATGAATCTCAACCTGGCGCCTGCTTTTCCCACTATTTGTTTTATGTGATCATTCCACTTCAGATCGCTCCGGATAGTAACTCCTAAGTATTTTACGGTCGTTACCGCTTCCAATGATTTACCACCTATGGCATAATCGTACTGGAATGGATTTCTGCCCCTATGTATGCGCATTATATTACATTTATCTACGTTTAGGGAAAGCTGCCAGCTGTCGCACCATTCATTAATCCTCTGCAGGTCTTCCTGGAGTACGTACGAGTCTTCTGATGTTGCTACTTTCTTGTAGACAACCGTGTCATCTGCAAATAGCCTCACGGAGCTACCGATGTTGTCAACTAAGTCATTTATGTATATTGTAAACAATAAAGGTCCTATCACGCTTCCTTGCGGTACTCCCGAAATTACCTCTACATCTGCAGATTTTGAACCGTTAAGAATGACATGTTGTGTTCTTTCTTCTAGGAAATCCTGAATCCAATCACAAACCTGGTCCGATATTCCGTAAGCTCGTATTTTTTTCACTAAACGTAAGTGCGGAACCGTATCAAATGCCTTCCTGAAGTCCAGGAATACGGCATCAATCTGCTCGCCAGTGTCTACGGCACTGTGAATTTCTTGGACAAATAGGGCGAGCTGGGTTTCACATGATCTCTGTTTGCGGAATCCATGTTGGTTATGATGAAGGAGATTTGTATTATCTAAGAACGTCATAATACGAGAACATAAAACATGTTCCATTATTCTACAACAGATTTCGGTCGCTTCGAAGAAAATAGGTTTCCCGTATTTGTTATCAGAGAAGTTATTTCATGAGTGCTGCAGCATTCATTATGGAGTTCTATTTAAGCTATGATGCTAGTAGTTAAATTGAAGGAACGGTTTCGTTCATGATGGAGCACGGGAATGTATGACTTTGTCAGACTGAGGTTCCGATTGTTTTCTGTAAGTAGAGCTAGTGGAAATGTAGGCCCACTCTCAGCTACTTGAGTGTGAGCTTTATTTTTGTTTGGCGACTCATTGGGATTTGGTTTACTCGACCGAGGTAAGGTAATGTCTCGAGGTGCATAGGTGGTTGTTGTGACAGTTCCTAGCGAGAAGTAATTTAGTACTACACAAACCGACTGATATTTTTTAAGTTGATTTAAAGATTTTGCTTCTGAAACTTTGGAAACATGACGAGGAACGACGCGTTCATGTTTCTTAATTTGGGAATCCATTGTGTAAGTTAGATTTTGTTAGGTTGTTTGTGATCTTTCAACGCCTGAAAGGACTGAGTTTTGATTTGCTTTATATATCTGTAGTTGAAAAGTAACGATGACTCGTTTTTTCTTTTGTTTTGTGTTGTGCAATTCGATTCCGACTGTGAGGACTAGGTTGGTTGGTTGCTTGGGGGAAGAGACCAAACAGCGAGGTTATCGGTCTCATACTGTTAGGGAAGGATGGGAAAGGAAGTCGGCCGTGCCCTTTCAAAGGAACCATCCCGGCATTTGCCTGGAGCGATTTAGGAAAATCGCGGAAAACCTAAATCAGGATGGCCGGACGCGGGATTGAACCGCCGTCCTTCCGAATGCGAGTCCAGTGTGCTAACCACTGCGCCACCTCGCTCGGTGTGTGAGGACTAGTTTTCTTTGCTGGCGCTCTGTCATATTCATTTTAAGAATTGTATGGGTCATACACAAATAATAAATAAAGCACAAGAAAGGGGATACGCCCTAATTCAAACAAAAAATCTTAAATAAAACGTTTTCCCTGTGGGTATTCCGTGAATTTTGGAAGCTAACAGGATTTGAAATAGGTGAAAATCTGTCGCCTCATGTAGTTATTAATGAAAGACTTTCGCGATAATTAATCTCCGACGATACGACGAAATGCCGCTTGAACTTACAGTCAGTTGTGAGTGTGTGGGTTCTATTTTGTCATGTTGCACAATGGATTGATCCCACAAGTACCCTTTGGCTCCTCCAAGAAACAATTTCCACCTCACACTACTACAGAAGTCAGACAGACGCTCCTAATGTGCCAACAAGAACTGCTTGAAAAAAATTCAGCAACAAATATCTTCTGGAGTCGTCCGCTATAAGGAAAACACACAAAAATATTATATATTCTTAAGTAACTAGTGGAATACATGGGTACTGGAGTACTGCTAGTTAGTGTAAGAAAAACATTAAACGAACGAAAAATATTATTTATTGCAAAAATTCTGAGAAATCAAGTGAAAATTTTTCTTGTAAAATAATAAATATCCGGGTTCTTTTCGGAACATTAGATTGCCTCTTATGGATAGGAATGCTATTATTTTACAAAGCATGGAAAGGTTCTTTTCTCCCTTTTCTTTAAGAATGTTATTTACTCGGCAGAATGGCTGAGAACCGCGCCTACACAACTTGAATAAATTTTCTAGGTACGGTCAAGACTGTCGCATGAGAAATGTAATGGAGTGTACTGTTATGGAGGACAGATGGGGCTTGCATATAATGTAGCGCACAATACCGTGAGCTGCGACGACTGCTGCCTGTGTTCGTCATAAAGTGCTACATTTAAAGAAAGTTGAAATTCTTCCCTTTTTACGACTAACGAACTTAGTGTAAATAAAATTAAAGTTTATAAGAAACATTAAGTAAAGTCCAACGGTAGTAATTAACTAGGTACAGGTTAAAAGACTTTACGTAATTTATTTTAGAATCGCATTCAACGGTTACAGATATACCCACATAACGTCAAAATATTGAGCTAACCTAATAACATCGCTGGCATAAACACAGTCAAAGAAATAATTTAAAACTGAAAAGAATAGATTCATTTAGCCTATTTTCAAACTACGTATGGTCTTCAACTCAGCAAGACAGATAGGTTTTTTCATGGTAAAGAACAGAAAGAAAAGAAAAAGAATTATTAATCTGTGTATTATTGGTAAGTGACGACACGACAATCTTGAAGCGCATACCTAGGTACGCTAGTCTTATATGATTACAGTGAATTATCATAGAGGCTTCACTCGTACTATCCGTAGTGCGATAATTTGTTTTAGGCGAGATACAGACGCAGTAAAACGGTTAGACATTGTCGTTAATCTTGATTCTTAGAAATTGCTACTAAGTTGTTCTCGCGTTCGATTATTTAGAAGAATTTGACGTTGAGAAAAACGTATGATTCGAGAGTGTCACGTCTAGTACGGAGTACTTAGCCTGATTAATATTAGAAGTACAAACTTACTTAGAAGAGAAGATATTTTACAATCCTCAGGTAGTCTCTTCTCAGAGTTATTCAACTGTCTCACTGCATACTGATGCTGTGACGTAAGTTACGTTCTTCTGCGCAAATTTTTTATTAAATTACTCTTTTGTGTATGCGTTGCGTCAGATTACATTGAGTGCTTATCGCAGTCACTGTTTGGTAATATTGAGATTAAGTACGTAGTATGGTAAATTTTCTGACCGTACTAATTAGAGAGAGAGAGACAGAAACAGCGTGTAGAGATCTCACTCAATAGACAGAGCACGAGGACACGTTACAGCATGTTAAGTGATGCAAAGTCAGGCTACACAATACTCTAGAAGCACATTTATTTTCAATAAGTTAAACCACCAATACAAATGGTTGCAATGCATAGAAAGTGTAAAGTGATGAGAATGGTGTGGAACACAGATCTCCATCAGGGTCTTTGGGATAAGCCAGTAGTAATAGTAACTTCCAAAAAGTACCGGGTGGCCTAAGCTCAGTTCGAAATCTGGGGTCAGTCAGGTGTTCTTCCGGCCAGAGGAATTAAGTACCAACAGAAATATAGGTTTATAAATGTGGAATGAAGCACTTATATTGGTTCTAAGTACAACATGCAGCTTAAACGAGAGCGACTTTACACTAGAAAGCGTCGACGCAGATAGATTTCACCCTCTCTTCTTCTGCGTAGCTCTGATCATTAACTAAATAACGTGCAGGGTGATTAAATTAAGCAGCTTTCCTCAGATATTCCCTTTAACTGTTTAAAATATGGTAATGCTCTATTGAGCCGAATGAATAGTGAAAATGTCCTCACTAAGTTATGTATACTCTCTTTACATATCTAAATTAATTATAGAGATTTCACAAGTCGTGAACTGCGCACCAATAGTGTTGGTACAGTGTACATCTATATACATCAAGTGGTACTTCCTCTAGTGGAGCCCGCAGAGCCTGTACGTATCTTTCACACGTATCTTTCACTCATTAAGATTTCTTCTATGAAGTAGGGACCAGTGACGAAGTCTCCAATAATCCCACACCAAACGTTCACACACAATGCCTCTGATATTCAACCTATCCCAGCTAGCGCGGATTCTCTGTGATTCGGTATGTATATTTGTTACATTCAGCTCTTCATGATTTGTAAAGAAAGATTCATTGGCAAAAATAATTCTTCGAAGAAATAACCTTTTGTACTGATGTCGCATCAGAACCGAGCGACAGAATTCCATGCGTCGTCTGCCACCTTGCTTGTTAATTTCCTGCTGAAATGACTCGTGACACGGATGGAAGGCGTTTGCGCGCAAAATGAGAACAACGCTGATCTCACTTGTTACAGAGGCATTTGCATTTTTTCTGGTGTTAACGAGTTGATTATGAGCAATAGCTGCCAGAACGTCTATTTCCTTCGCCCTCCTCGCTGCAGGCTACCCTCTCTGTAGTACTGAAACTACAGTGTTTTGCACATTCGGAGAACAGTTATTCTTATTGGACTCTGACTGACAGGATACGTTTATGCGTGCCGTTCAATTGTTCTGTTCGCATTGCTTTTGCAGTTTTGCATAAAGAAATAGAATACCTTCTTTCTCATGGTTTGTGAAAGACATTTACTTTTTCAAACTCAACAGCAGTTTAACGACACTGAGAGAATGAAAGCTACATTTCCTCTGTCGCGGCAATGTAACACTGTACATCATCATTATTCGACGTGACGTATTTCCTTATTTGGGTATGAAAACACGAAGACAGCCATCGGTTTCTTGTGATAAACAGATGAATGTTAGATTCGAAACAGTGTAGCTACTCCTGAACTAGTAACCGTATTCTCAAGGGTGAAACGTCGTTAATTTCGTTTCTTTTAGTACGATACTAACAGCAGAAATTAGGGAAGTTCAATTTGAAAACGTGACGTTGATTCCAATATCTCTGTAATTAATACTTTAGGTGAACATCTGAATCATCTCAATTATGAAACCCTTTTCAGAACACAGTAGGCTATCAGTTTATTGTGCAAGATGCCTATGTTGACATTGGATGTTACACACTGATTAGAAGATTCTAAGGGGATAACATGCTGATGCCATGCTGTTTGCAAGGGAGTGCTACGGAGTTTCAAATATCGCTCACAAAGCTGTTTTACTTTGTCCATTTTATCTTTTCCAGCGGTGATAAGGCACACTAACGTTTTTGTTTTTCCAAATGTGTTAACTAGTTTCCTGGTGTCTTTTAGTTACATATTATTTACATGTGCAGTCAGTTCTCAGCTATAGAATTCTTTTCTGGGGAACAAACTGAAAAAAAATATGAACCCAAATTTCAAACTAAAGAAAAGGATCATAAGAATAATAATAAAAAATAGTATTCGAGCTCATTGTCAAGATCTGTTCAAAACCCGCGGAGTTTCAACTACACCCTGTTGGTACATTCACCAATCAGCTGCACACATCAAAAACAACATTGAAAACTGCTGCACAGACAGCTCTGTCCACAACGATGTATCAAGAGCTAGAATGAACGGACAGTTAATAAGAAAGAATATACATAAAACTCAAAACAGTATTTTCTAATAAGGAATAAAATTTCACAATAAACTGCCATTGGAGATTAATGAGATTACTACAAAGCTTATCTAAAAAGATAGTTAAAATACCTGTTAAGCAATACATTCTATACATTGAAGGATTACATAGAAAGCAGACTAGCGGTTTGGTAAAAAAATGTAACACTGTAACTTCTCCGTATAAATAAATAAAATATAAAATTATGACATGTAACCTTCACAAACAAACAATAAAAAATAAAAATAATTAAATTTGGATAATTAAATTCTGACGTATGAAAACTGATAAATCTTAACTCATGATAAACTGATAAATTTTGGCGTAAGCAGCGCTACGCCTTGGCCCTGTGAAATCAATCTGAATCTGTCTGTGAAAAATAAACTGAAAAATTCTTACCTCGTGTTGGTGTTGCCGGATAACGCTGTCTATACATCTGCTCGTAAATGGCACAGTTTAGTGCAGTGCTGGCCTATCTACTAATACTGGATAACATTTGTCTGAGAACTGAATTAGGAGAAAAACTAACTTTACTTCGTGACACAGCTGCACAGCTGGTCGTCTGATTGCTAAAGAATACATGACTATAATCTGACAAAAAATTTTTGGAATGTTTTACATTAGATAAATGACTGGATCGGGACTGGCAATGACTTAAGGGGAAATTATACTTTTATAGTTGACTGGTAAAAACAATTATATTCTCAAAGTTTTTTTCGTTATTGATAAAGATGTACAATCCATTAAACGGTAATATTGCATATATTACAAATCTGGGTCAACTGGTGGTGACGAATCACAAAAGAAAAGATTGGAACAAATTCATATTAACATCTGAGACAAGTGACTTAACTGCGCCCATGCTAATAAAAAAAATAAAAATTACATTACAATAGATGATTGACTTAGTTGCACTGTTGATAATCTATTGTATTAACAATTATTCATTTGTTCATCATCATCTCATTCCGTGGTATCATTTAGCTCTGCGGCTGATAACCATTATTATTCAGTTCCATATAACAAGATTTTACAATTGGTTCTGCACTGTGACTTTTATAACTACTGACTGTAAACTGCGCTGTACCAGCGACAGACTACAACTACACTGTAGCAGCGAGCGACTGCAACTGATCTGACCTGCTATTCTATTGCAGCTCTCTTTTGACAGGGACAAAGATAATTTATGTCTCAGGCAGTGCCTGTGAATTGTCGTTCTTGCAAGTGAGCAATACATCGAGATTACAACACATATAAATAATAATGATAATAACGATGATAAAACGCGTATCTTTTCACATACCACCTTTACAATATATTGTTTCATTCAGTTTTTTTTTTCCTGGCTGGAAAAACTTACTCCCAACGCTACACGATGTATAATGCTAACACCTTTTGTTCTTACTGAGTTCAGCATCTCACTCGTTATAGAGGGATGCCGACTCAGTTTTTCAGGCTAGCAAGTAGGAGTTGCGGTTCACAAAATGGGAACACACATCCTCGCTGTGGCTCTGACATCAGCTGATATGCTGTGCACTGTTACGTTATGAAATCATGTGTGTTTAGTTTGTATAGCGACTGGGAATAAGAAATGATTGAAGAGTCTAGCATTAGATTTTTACATTATTAATTAAAATACCTGTAGAAACAGTACTGTATACACGGATAAACCGAATGAGGTAGCACTGTTTTAAACAGAATCGCCTTGAATGGAGTTTGGAAGCTCCAGTCTTCATCTAGCCATCCTGAGTCAGGTTTTCCGTGGTTTGACTTAACTGCATCAGGAAAATGTCGGGGTGGTGTTTAATTCCATGATTCAGCAGAGGTTTTTAACTCTGCACTGCATTTCTTCCTTCGAATTATAATTTTTGCTTTGGAAAAAGTCCTGTTAGTACAGTTTGACAAAATTAAAACTGAATTATCATCTCGAAATAAATTCTTCTGCTGGCAAAATATGAGAATTTTTACCTTTTATATTCACCATTGTCATCAGTCCCCCAGACTTCTCTATGCATTGAGGGCTGCGACCAAACACGTCCAAGTTGCTGTTCCACATTTAGTAATGTCATCTATCCATTGCAAATTAGATCTTCATTTCGATCTTTTCTTTTGAGTCAAGTAAAGGACTTGTTTTTTACCGTAATCATCTAAATGCATGGTGCCTGGCTACTTGTCCTGGCTACACCCATTTCATTTTCGTTAGTCAAAGTGCTGACAACTTCCCCTCTGTATGTTAGTCTATTCATTCTCAAAGAAAAGTTTTCTTTATTCTCCTGAGAAGTAGTAAATTTTTCATTGGTTTACTTCACGGGTGGACAACCGGTGGCTTATGGGCCACATCCTGTTTTGGTTTCAATCCAGCATGCAAAAGATATTCGAGGTGAATATAAAATGAACGTACTATAAAAACCATGGGTTTTAGGCATGAGTTGTAGGCATGTCGTGTCGGGAGAGGCATACCATTCATATCAACATCTTACCCCACAAATATTAACGTAATGGGCGCTATAGATTTTGCTTTATGTGGATCTGCAGACGTAACAGACAGCGGTGGGATAGCAACCTGATGGTCGCCCAACATAAGGCCCGACAACCAGGAGTGGAAGGTCTGGGATGTCATTTCATTTCATAGGAGAACCCCTTTGGTTTTCATCCCTTACAGGATAGCGGTAAGTCGACGATATTCCCATCCTGGGCTTACATTTCAGCAAGATAATGCTCACCTGCACACGGCGAGAGTTTGAAGGCTTGCCTTCGTGCTAGCCAAACCATACGTTGGGCAGCAAGGTCATCGGATCTCTTGCCAATTGAGAATGACTGGAGCAATAGGGCAGAGCCATCCCACAGACTCGCGATTTTGACAACCTAACGCTCCAATTGGGCAGAATTTGGCACGATATCCCTCTGGAGGGCATCCAGCAACTCCACCAGTCAATGTCAAGCCGAATGTCAATGCAAATGAAAATATAGAAGCCGCATTTATATGTAGTGTTCGAATAATTGAACCATTATTTATATCCCTACAGACGTGTACATACTTCTGTTTGCTATTTCAATATTTGAGGTATAATGTATAGCTAAAAATAATTCATGTACAATTTGAATTACTAAATCATAAGAGCCAGAGGGCCTGGTCGTGTTTTCCAAGACAATCCTCGATGACAAACATACGAGATGCTGCTTTAGTTGAAATAGGAAGTTCCGAAGCTTTGGCTTCATGTCATTTACACCTCTTCAAGTGCATGGAAAAGTGGCCTGGTTCGCAATGCTTTGACTCCGACAAAAAACTTCTAGATGCTGACCGATGCTTGGGAAAAATGCTCGTTCATAATATCACGTGTCTCTATGAAATATTTTCACGATGTTATCAGCCTCCCCGCCGGTTACCTATTTACGAAAAGGAATTTTAATTGCGATTTCCGCGAGTTTTTTTTTGGTGTTATTCGGCTCAGCAGCTGTTAAGTAAACACATTACGGAAAGAATTGTAAATATAAATTGAATACCTCTAAGACTGCCTAGCTGAAATTATGAGATTGTAGAATGATAAAAGGTAATGTTTGACGCAAGTGCGAGAGACAGGCGGCTGTTTTGCCTTTTTCACTTGACACTACGAGTCCGTATCAAGGAGCGTAGTAACGCGGTGGAATCACGTTCATATCCATATGCATGTATACTTCACTACAAGTACTCACACACATTAGACACAAAAATGAGCCGGCCGCTGTGGCCGAGCGGTTCTAGGCGCTTCAGTCCGGAATCGCTCTGCTGCTACGGTCGCAGGTTCGAATCCTGCCTCGGGCTTCGATGTGTGTGATGTCCTTGGGTTAGTTAGGTGTAAGTAGTTCTAAGTCTAAGGGACTGATGACCTCGATGTTAAGTCCCATAGTACTTAGAGCGATTTTTGAACCACAAAAATGAGAAACAATATGTAAATACAACTAATGACTTTCAAAACACTGTAATGCTGTGAAACAGTTATTCTACTCCAAGTAGTTGGCTGAGAACGTAAGATTCTACACTTAGACTTTGTGATTGTTTTTATCTCAGTGAAATTTGTTTCCAATTTTTCCTTAATTATTCTTCCGCACCTAATGAGTAAACGCAGACCTGAAATTAATTTCGTTTCATCGAACTTCACGCGAAAGATTCGACTAGTATCTTTCAGCCATCTTTGCTTTAAGACTATTATACACTGACAGGAAAGAACGCAGTAACTTCAAGGATTGCGCGCAACGGCACCTGGTTATAATATGTCCATACTGACAAGTTGCAGTGCTAGTGATTCATTTATCCCGATCATCGGCGATCAGATGGCGCCCATAGGAAGACTGTCTGTGCACCCTCTGTTTGTCGCCGCAGGGAGTAAGTATGCTGAGTTGAAAGGTGAACAGTGTTTGCGACATTCGTTCTGGGGTACAACCATGCCCCATCGACGAGTGCCTACTCCTGTTCAACAGCTTCAGGCATTTCAAGGCGGTCACATTCTGGGCCTGCACGAAACTGGATGGATATATTGACGGATTGCTGTATATAATGGGCATGATGAACCGATGATGTGTCGCTCCTTTCATTAGTGGTCTGTGGAACATTCCCACAAACGTAGACCATGTTCTGGACGTCAAATAGTACAGGCGCACGTCAGGATCGATGTATTTTGCGAGCACCGGTGGTCGACCGAACACCACCGAGGTACAAATTCCGGGCACACGTTTCACCTCCTGCGTCACCAGGGACCATTGGGAACTTTCTGCTTGCAAAAGCACTACTATCTTATGTATTTCAGGCCAGGTTACCATTTACGCCACGACACTGCAAAGCACGGAGTGGTGTTGTGAAAGAGTTACCGGTAAATTAAAGCAGAATGGCCGGCTTGAGTGGCCGAGCGGTTCTAGGCGCTACAGTCTGGAACCGCGCGACCGCTACGGTCGCAGGTTCGAATCGTGCCTCGGGCATGGATGTGTGTGATGTCCTTAGGTTAGTTAGGTTTAAGCAGTTCCAAGTTCTAGGGGACTGATGACCTCAAAAGTTACGTCCCATACTGCTCAGAGCTATTTGAACCATTTGAAAGCAGAATGGCGTGGTGTTGAGAAAAAATTGACTGGAAAGTGGAGAGGCGCTCTGTTGTCAGTGCCGAGGGCAAACGCTGTCTGTATGTAAGTGATAGAAGTACATTTATATGGCGTTGCCTGGTGAGCTGTCTATTTCGGAGTGCTTTCGACCACGACCACGACACACAAGTTGTGTCCTAGGTCCAGGCTTCATGGTGTGGCGAGCCATGAGTTACAACTCGCTTTCACATTTGGTGTCTCTGCAGAGTAAAGTAACCCATGTTCGCTACATTGCACAGGGTCTTATCCACGTGCTCGTACCGTTTCTTCGACAGTAATGTGATGTGGTTTTCCAGCAGTACAATGTACTTCCACATGCGGCTGCTGCGATGTAACGTGCTCTTCATGGTGTATAACTACTGCCCCTGGCTACCTAGTTCACCAAATCTCTCTCCAGTTGATCACGTATGGGACAGGAAGTGAAGTGTCGCATGGCTAGGTCCTCCCGTTAGGTAGACCAGTCGCCTGGTGCAAGTCTTGTGAGTTGACGCCACTTGGGCGTCGATGGGGATGAGATGATGATGACGAAGACAATACAACACCCAGTCCTGAGCGGAGAAAAATCTCCAACCCAGCCGGGAATCAAACCCGGGCCCCTTATCAAGGCATTCCGATGCGCTGACCACCTTTTTTCTGTTATTTTTTTCACTCTCATTATGTTCGTAATTGATCGTTGTGTTTGTTCGGGGCGGTCGTCCTATGACACTTGTTCAAGTTTATCGTTGATCCATTAACTTAGTTTTTTTTATTATTATTACAGAGGGCAGCTAACCCTCTGACCGAACACGCTGAACTACCGTACCGGCCACCACTCAGCTATCGAGGCGGACACATATAGGACGTGATGAAGCGGGAATGAAATCATGGACCAGATCCTGCAAGAAAACCATTGACGAATTACAACAAAAGGTACAAGTTGGTGGAGACAGTTTATCGCACCTTTATGACCGTTTGCACGCAACAATATACGCCTGCATTGCCGCCAGGGAGGGGCATACTGTGTATTGATGCGACTGTTCGTACACCCTATACTGTGACATGTTTGCTTAATTTGGTCTAAATTTTATATCATATACTCCTACAACGAGGAACTACCTTTCTCATCACTGTTCAGTAAAATGACTTTGCTCTTGAGGGTGTTGCTTTTTTCCAGCAGTGTTGTTGATAAGTACATATCGTTATCTGGTTGCTCATTATGTAGCCATCCATTGCAGTACTCTCAGATATATAATTGCGCAAGTGCGCTCTCAAGTTATGTCACGGTAATCAAGTTGCAAAAGAGGTTTCTTATAGCTCTGACGGTAATTAGTGTGATTACTGCCGGACTACTGTTGTTGAGATAGGCTCTAGGCTGTAATGAGCACTCAAGAAACCCAACGTAAATTTTATACCTATTTCAATGTTTATTTTGCTCGAAATGAAGATGGAGAGATATGGCTTTATAGTTTGCAAAGTAATTAGCTATGATACTTGTCTATTATCGCGACTTCTTACATTGACATTTAAACTGGATTTTCGAGAGGTACACCATTTGTAAATGGCTCTGAGGACCATGGGACTTAACATCTGAGGTCATCAGTCCCCTAGAACTTTGAACTACTTAAACCTAACTAACCTAAGGACATCATACGCATCCATGCGCGAGGCAGGATTAGAACCTGCGACCGTAGCAGTCGCGCGGTTGAAAATTTTTGAAGTATCTTTACTATCCTCCGAAGGCTGCTCACTCCATAGATTTAACGTGCTGTTGGACTGTTATATTATACTTTGTTAGCAATAGATGCCTGCAGCAGAGTGTTTCAAGGTGCAACTACTTGACCCGACAGACAGCCATGAAGTATCTCCCTTCACGTAACATATAACAAATAGTGGTAAAGTGATAGGCTACGCGACCAGGAGGTTTCAGTTCAATTTCAGGTCGGTCCTAGGATTTTTATCTGTCACTTGTCGTTCCTCTCACCTTCCGTTAATGTGAAAAATATCGAGTTTCAGCGTTTTTCGGCATCCATGTAAACTGTAGGTCCCCTGTAATTGTCTGAGTAAGTAAATTTTATCGTCGGAGAAAGGTAATGGCATAATATATCCCATAGGGTCATATCTAGTAAATGACCGTGGTGTTCAAATCAAATTTTAGTTTGACGACAGCTTTACGCTACTATACATTCTACTGTTTGCTTTATGAGAAACTAGCACTATGACCGACTCAACAACAGTCTTTGATCGTCGCTGCAGAGGCAATTTTTTTACATAGGCTGTATTGTCACACTTACGATACGTATGCCTTGGAAACGAACAGTTACCATCGAGAAATAGAAAAGCTACTTCTAAATGCAACTTATGACGGGGCTATATCCATTTATTTTAATTATAAACAAGTTGTGGACTTATTTTTCACCTGCAGCATTCTGCAAGTTCTTAAACTGAGTACGCAGCATTGTCCGAGCATATAGTTTTTTCATTAGCCCATTTCCTCCTTCTCCTTCTCTTTGTCCATCTCCACCTCTCCTTCTCCTGTCCATCTGCTACTTCTGTCCCCACTCTCTCTGTTGATTCGCTCCTCCCAACTCTCTCTTCTCCTGCCCCATCTATCCATCTGCTCCTTTCCATCCATTAACATCGTCCTCTGGGTCCATCTCCTCCTGCCTTTCTGCCTCTTCCTCACTCTGTTTATCTTCTCCTCCCTCTCTCGGTCTGTCTACTCATCCTCTTCTTTCCATCTCATCATTTGTTCTTCCTCTGACCCTCTCCTCTTTCTTCCCTCAGTCCATCTCTTCCACTTCCCTTTCTATGTCCCCCCCCCCCCCCCATTACTGTGTCCATCTCATCCTTCCTCATATCGATATCCTCCTCTCTATCTGTCCGTCCCTTCCACTCTCTTTTGCCTCCACATTATCACCCCAGCCCAACAGAAGGTTGCTGGCTCTTATCCCACAGTATTTTTTCCCGTATGGTACTATTTGTATCAAGTTTGATTGCAATCTATCCTAAGTCTTAGGAGAAGCTTTTTATGCACTGCTTTGTCAGAGTAAGCACATTTTACATACATTTCACATATTTAACATATATCACCCGTATTTGTACACATATTTCAACTGTATATCTAGCGAATTTCGCCTTGCAGCTTCGTTTTCATGCAAATCAATCTCTATGACATCATATCTCCTGTAGAATGAGTCGTACAATAATATAATTTTCCAGAAACATTCCGTGGTTTAGATGAATACTGTCCGCAAAATCTGCTGTGGATAACTTTAGTAATAAAGGAGTAATAAATTAAAACGTCATGCATGATGCGGCATTTTTCCAAGCAGCTCAGTGTTTATGGAGTCATGTCTTCTGAACTACGTGTCCTCCAACAGTGTAATTTTGTAAGTACGTTCAGCAGCATACTTCCTGCGAATGTTGTTCCGAATAGAGTTAATAGCTGAGAAGTAATAAAATAAAACATCATCCATAATGCAGAAGTCTTTCTGCCTGAACAGCGAAAATGTAGTAAGTATTAAACTGTTTTCCTTTTATGATTTTTTGGGGTTTCCAGCGAGAAAAGGTTTTTAAATGTTTGGAATTATGTGTAAAACATGTTCCAAGTCACTATGAACTCTCATTTTCAAATAATGGATGAATAAAATCTCCGAATTAGCGCATCGCGAGCTCAACTAATTTTTCATACTCATCCCCGCCCCTACTATAGGAACGTGTTTCCTACCCCACAACGATTCTCTTTAGACAGTAAGCAATACGGGTACCAAGTTTGGTTGAAATATGCCCAGTGATTTAGGAGAAGATGTGGAACATACATACATGCATGCATACACAGATACATAGAAACATATATACATACATCCATTTTATAATACTTATGGATGTTAAATAAAACATGACTGTTCACAGCGTGACATACCAATGAAATCCTTACACTTAGTGTTTGGTACAAGAAGTTAGAAAAGCTCTTTGGAAGTTCTACCTGCAAAATGTCTCTACTGCATACAGGGATCCAGTACTGAGATGATTCTACAACTGACGTTATACTGAAATGCAAAAAGGTGATGTACAAGTAATTGAGATTATCACTGTGTCCTTACATATTGGGGTATTCCTAGGGCCAGCAATATCCCCCAAACTGTCCCCGATGGAGCAAGTATGCAAACAGCTCGAACGTTAGCTGCACTACAATGTCAGTATACATCGAGGCTGAAAGGGGTGCAACATACTACTGTCGAGGGGCAGAAATGTGTCACTGCTGCCAATTTCATTGTTCAGTTAAGATGATTTGAAATCACTGAAATAAAACTACATAACAACGGACTGCCAATTTTTTTATACATCGTTCTATTAATTTCGGTCCTTAGATCTACATCTACGGTGTATGGCGGAGGGTACTTTGCATATCAGTGTCACTTGCCCGTTTTCCTGTTCCAGTCGCGAATGCTTCGCCAGAAGAACGATTGCTGGTAAGCTTCTGTGTGGGTTCGAATTTTCCAAATTTTATCTTCATGGTCTTTCCGTGAGATATACGTAGCGGGAATAAATGTACTAGTTGACTCTTCTAGGAACTTACCGCTCTCGGAACTTTAACAGTAAACCACACCGTGATGGAGAGTGCCTCTCTTGCTGCGTGTGCCACTGTAGTTGGCTGAGCATGTTTGTGACGCTTTCATGCTTATTAAATGAACCTGCAACGGAACGTGCTGCTCTTCTTTTTTAGATCTACTCTGTTTCCTCTTTCCATAATGACATCCTCAGATCTGAGTACAAACAAGTTGTACTCAAGTTTGTACGCAGGTCTGTTGTTAGTTCTGAAGATGGGCATCACGGACTGTAATTACTAACCTTAATATAAACTTAAAGAACCACTACTGTATGATTACACGGCTGCGGAAAAATCACTGGAAGCAGTTACTTCCATAAAGAACTAGGAGTATGCGTATAGAGCGATTTGGGGTGGAACATCCACATAAAATTAATCGCTGGTAAGGCAAATGCCAGATTGAGATGCATTGAAGGAATCCTCGGGGAACTGCAGCCCACCCACAAAGGAAATAGCTTGAAAGAAGATCACGGTGAATGAAGTAAAAGATCCATGCAGTGGACACCAAATGAAAAAGCTACTCCTTATGTTTCTGATCTAGACTGCCATAAAAATGCGAAGGAACTGTTAAACAGAACTCAGGGAGAAGTTGTAGTCTAATTCACAATCGATTTATTGATCTTAAACAAGACAAGACAACAAAATTATTAAAGACACATCATACAAAAAAATATTTATTTAACAAAAGCCTTACGAAGATGGGATCTATGGTGGACAAAGTGATCTGCTGGGGATCGACACACGACACTAACCAAAACACTACTCGCTTTATCTCACTTCATACACGTGAATCCAGGTTATGGCATCAAACTACTCCACCACCAAGCATCTATATTCTACCATACAAAAAAAAAAAAGGAAAAATATGGTTCAAAAGAACAGGGTGCTGAGAAATAGATATTATAGCCCTACGTCACAGCAGCGAATACTTTACCATCCTACTGGTCAAGGCGGCACACTGCGATGCGTTCGGCGACTGAAGTCATGGACAGCGGCAATCTGTTATTAAATGCGCGTTCCCGAAAAATGCAAGTACGCGGTCTCGCATTCGGTTAATTCAGAACGCAGGTACTTCCCTAGGAGCCTCTGAAAACCCAACGGATTCCAGTGTGCAGGTGGACCCATTTGCTGGTGTGCCAAACCAATCTGACTCCGTGCCACGACTGTGCGTGTCGGAATACGTCAAATGTTTAGACGGCTGACTCAAGACAAATAAGTACACCCATGCATCACTCGTTGTGACCGTGATGATATAAGCAGTACCTGATGGTTCAGAAGGTGATTGGCACAGGCTCTAAGTCGCACCCTTGCAAAGGACACAAGTCTCACCGTTTAGGTAGAGACCTGCAGTTCTTTACTATCGGAGCGCCAGTACAAGAGATTTCTACAAGAGTGCTGATCTCCCTTTCTCTGTGTTGCCTCCTCAGCTCGATTCCAAAAGCACATTTCTATTTTTTGACTTCCCCCAATTTCGCACAAGCCGATCACGATCTCAAAATGGTTCAAATGGCTCTGAGCACTATGGGACTTAACATCTATGGTCATCAGTCCCCTAGAACTTAGTACTTAAACCTAACCAACCTAAGGACAACACACAACACCCAGTCATCACGAGGCAGAGAAAATCCCTGGCCCCACTGGGAATCGAACCCGGGAACCCGGGCATGGGAAGCGAGAACGCTACCGCACGACCACGAGCTGCGGTCCGATCACGATCTGTAGCCCGGCATTCTAAGCTCAGTGAATGGTCTTTGCACTGCAAACCAATATGATTAATCAGAGACTTAAAGTTAATTGGCAGAAAACGGAAAAAAATTCAGCTTTGCGGCCTCTTTCCCACACGTTTGCCGTGTCTATTGTTAACACAATACAGGCTGGAAGCACAGCCCTCCATAAACAGCTTGTTGTCTCCCCTGTTGCTTCCATTTCAAAGTTTGCAAATAATGGCCATAAACTCGCATTGACAAAAGATGTTTTGAAACAGAGTCTGGACGTTTCTGCCCCAGTTTTCCTGCCCCATAGATATTTGCAGAACGTTTACATTTCTTTTGGCGGCTTGCTCGCTAACAAGGCCTACAATGCGCTGTCGGCGACTTTTTGGCGCTAGGCCATATACCTGGACGTCTGGCGCCAAAGCTTAAAGTGTTTCTGCACAATGTGACTGTGGCACGGCCCATCTGGAAATGTCTCTCACCATTCTCCAGAAAAAGCATGCTTTGTCGCCCCACCAACGCCGTGCCTTTACTGCAGTCGCCTAAGTCGGCACCCTGTTTATTTGAAAGCAGGTGAAGCTTACCGTATTTCTTTCCCTTGAGCACACAAACAAGACCATAAACTGCTGCCCACCATTTCATCACAATCTATGAAGTCAAATCGCCATAGATCGTATTCCCTACATCGAATCAGAAGTGAGAGTGCCCTGCAATCTCTCAAGCTTACAAAACATTCGTTCGTTGCATACTGTAATATTTCTAGTAAGTTGGGATCTGTACGATATAGGACTGATAGAGGAAACGAGAAGATCCAAAGAAGAGCAGCGCATTTATTACAGGTTCATAGAGTAAGCGCGGAAGCGTCACGTACGTGCTCAGCCACCTGTTGTGGCAGACGCTGCAAGAGAGGAAACTAGAACAGGAACAGGATAGGGTAATGACAAAGATATGCAAAGTAACCTCTGCTACACACTGTACCTTGGCTTGCGGAGGATAGGTGTAGATGTTGATGTATAAAAATTTATAATCCCCAACAGGAATAAAGATATATATAAATATCATCCGAGAACAATGGAAAAAATTTTACTGCGACTGCCTCACCTCGTAAAGGCGAAGTTTAATTTCTCTTCCCTGTCTCCTTGTACCTGGTTAATTTTTGTTGTGGGTGAGTTGCTGTTATGACGTATGAAAAGTTTTGAAGACAATGAATTACATCTACCGATGACAGTTCGTAGTCAGAAACGTCGACAATCGAATACGTTACAAGCACAAAAGCAAATACTTCTTTCACAACAACAGGTAAGGTAAGGATATCCCTGACATCTGCAGCGCTTTTGAAAATTTTCAACTCCGAAGAGCGAACCTTTGTGAGCGAAAACAATAGTCGTTTATAGAACTGTGAAAAGGCTTTCCATAGAGACGTTTACAAAATAGCGAAGCAGTTGCGCCCAGCTACAATAACTGTCTGGGACAATTTCACATCGAGTCCACTTTACTTAAAATTTTTTTCTTAGTCATCAGTTTTTTGACTATGTCACAACTCGTGATGACAATGTTTCATTCCTCTTCCCCCTTTCCTTGTAGTTCAGGAGGTATGATCTCATAAACACCGTGATGTATGAAAAACTTTCACATTTGTGTGACGTTTAATTTTATTACTTCTTTGCTATTAGCACTATTCGCAACACATTTTGCAAACACTATCCACATATTCTGCTGAAGCTACAAAATTACACTACTGGCCATTAAAATTGCTACACTACGAAGATGACGTGCTACAGACGCCAAATTTAACCGACAGGAAGAAGATGCTGTGATATGCAAATGATTAGCTTTTCAGAGCATTCACACAAGGTTGGCACCGGTGGCGACGTCTACAACGTGCTGACATGAGGAAAGTTTCCAACCGATTTCTCATACACAAACAGCAGTTGACCGGCGTTGCCTGGTGAAACGTTGTTGTGATGCTCTGTATAAGGAGGAGAAATGCGTACCATGACGTTTCCGCCTTTGATAAAGGTCGGATTGTAGCCTATCGCGATTACGGTTTATCGTATCGCGACATTGCTGCTCGCGTTGGTCGAGATCCAATGACTGTTAGCAGAATATGTAATCGGTGGGTTCAGGAGGGAATACGGAATGCCGTGCTGGATCCCAACGGCCTCGTATCACTAGCAGTCGAGATGACTGGCATCTTATCCTCATGGCTTTAACGGATCGTGCAGCCACGTCTCGATCCCTGAGTTAACAGATGGGAACGTTTGCAAGACAACAATCATCTGAACGAACAGTTTGACGACGTTTGCAGCAGCATGGACAATCAGCTCGGAGAGCATGGCTGCGGTTACCCTTGATGCTGCATCGCGGACAGGAGTGCCTGCGATGGTGTACTCAACGACGAATCTGGGTGCACGAATGGCAAAACGTCATTTTTCCGGATGAACCCAGGTTCTGTTTACAGCATCATGATGGTCGCATCCGTGTTTGGTGACATGGCGGTGAACGAACATTGGAAGCGTGAATTCGTCATCGCCATACTGGCGTATCATCCGGCGTGATGGTATGGGGTGCCATTGGTTACACATCTCGGTCACCTCTTGTTCACATTGACGGCACTTTGAACAGTGGACGTTACATTTCAGATATGTTACGAACCGTGGCTCTACCCTTCATTCGATCCTTGCGAAACCCTACATTTCCGCAGGATAATGCACGACCGCATGTTGCAGGTCCTGTACGGGTCTTTCTGGATACAGAAAATATTCGACTGCTGCCCTGGCCAGCACATTCTCCAGATCTCTCACCAACTGAAAACGTCTGGTCAATGGTGGCCGAGCAACTGGCTCGTCACAATAACCAGTCACTACTCTTGATGAACTGTGGTATCGTGTTGAAGCTGCATGGGCAGCTGTACCTGTACACGCCATCCAAGCTCTGTTTGACTCAATGGCAGGCGTATCAGGGCCGTTATTACGGCCAGAGGTGGTTGTTCTGCGTACTGATTTCTTGGGATCTGTGCACCCAAATTGCGTGAAAATGTAATGACATGTCAGTTCTAGTATAATATATTTGTCCATTGAATACCCGTTTATCATCTGAATTTCATCTTGGTGTAGCAATTTTAATGGCCAGTAATGTATATCATTGTATGATACATACATCAGGAAATACGACGTCATAATCAATGAGATCCGTGAACAAGTGCCGCACCATGCATGAAGTTTAAATTCACATCAAATCTCGATGACAGTATCTGCATATGCCGCTGAATGTACATTCACAAATGTATCATTGTACGACACATACAATTGAACAGATATGACGTCATCAACCCTGAGATGCGTGAAAAAATGCTTAATTCATTAAGTTTTAATACATTTTTTCTATACTATTAAGTCCCTTCTGCCGTCGGGTCAAGGTAAGGATATCCCTGACATCTGCAGCGCCTTTGAAAATTTTCAACTGCGAAGAGCGAACCGCTGTGTGCGAAAACAATAGTCGTTTATAGAACTGTGAAAAGGCTTTCCGTAGAGGCGTTTACAAAATAGCGAAGCAGTTGCGCCCAGCTACAGTAACTGTCTGGGATAATTTCACATCGAGTCTAATTTTCTTAAAAAAATTTTTCTTAGTCACCAGTTTTTTGACTATGTCACAACCCGTGATGACAATGTTTCATTCCACTTCCCCCTTTCCTTGTACGTTGTTAACTTGTTTGGTCTGCAAGAGAGTTTTGCTCGGATGTATGGCATGGTGAAGACGATAAACTAATCTACCGATGAGGAAACTGTTTGAGTTTACAAACGTTCACAATCGAAGACATTACCAGAGCACAAAAGCATATGTATGTTTTGTAATGACGTGGTAGACAAATAGGAGTATGTGCTAAAAAGTAATACCGTCGATTTTTTTATGTGAAAATTCATAAAATTTGTGTCATAAAAGAAACGTTACAAACATTTTACGCCTTTATTCTTCATGTGTACTTAATTGTTTCTCAGCGTAGTTACCCTGGCGAAATAGACATTTCTCGCAACGAGAGGCCAGTTTGCTGATACCGTCATTGTAGAATGTATGACTTTGTTGATGGAGGCACCACCTCACCTCTGCTTGAACCGCTTAATCAGTATGAAAGTGAAGTTCCCGAAAGTATTCTTTTAAGTTTTCGAAACAGGTGAAAATCGGATGGGGTCAGGTCGGGATTGTAAGGAGAGTGATCAACGAAAGTGACCCCAAGGCGTCGGATTGTTGCAGATATCGCACCACTCATGTGTGGTTTGGCGTTGAAGTGCTGAAGGAGAGTGTGCATCATGTGTGAACTTATTGTTCGATCCCGAAACTCGATTACAACACGGTGTTTCTCACAGAACTACACAGTTCCGTTACACATCGCCACGTTACACTTTACAACTCGGAAGGCTCTAGCGCCGGAGGCTTGCTATAGCGAAACGGGAAAGTCGAACGAGTAATATGCATCACATGCTTCAACCGATGTTGAGAACAGAATAAAAAATTCGGGGGCGTTACTTTTGAGCAGGGCCTCCTATATTAGACTGCTTCAGTGGTAGTGGACGTAATTATAGATATGTCATGTGTTGCCAAAATCAAGATAAGTCAAGACCTAGTGGAATTACGCGACATGTTCTATGTTTCCAGAATGAGATTTTCACTCTTCAGCGGAGTGTGCGCTGATATTAAACTTCCTGGCAGATTAAAACTGTGTGCCGGACCGAGACTCGAACTCGAGTTCGAGTCTCGCTCCGGCACACAGTTTTAATCTGCCAGGAAGTTTCATGTTCTACGTTCACTAATTATGCTGTTTGTCAAGAAACAAAATATCGTCCATAAAAACGAGGTTCCGCAAACAGCCGTGTTGTAAATATAGCTCGCTCCGATAGATGGTGAGAGTCAGAGCGTATTAGAGAAGGCCGCCAAGGTTGATTCCGAATTCCTTGAACCTCAGTGGCCATTTGATACAGTTCTCACTGTTCTGTCAGCCGGACGTCACCATCACCTGTGCGGGACGTGGTTTCCCGGCCGGCCGGACAGCGACTCCAGTCGATGGGAAAGAAGAGGCTTTTTCATGTCAAGTTGATCACTAAACGAGAGCTTCTGTATCTGATGGTTGCACGCTCTTGGTTTTAAGGTTGACACAGTGTACTGTTTGGTGTACGAGTGGTGCATTGGGATATACAGTGAAGCGCCAAAGAAATTGGTACAAGCAAGCGCATTCAAATACAGAGATATGCAAACAGGCAGAAAATGGCACTGCGGTCGGCAACGCCTATAAAAGACAAATGGTTCAAATGGCTCTGAGCACTATAGGACTTAAATTCTGAGGTCATCAGTCGCCTAGAACTTAGAACTAGTTAAACTTAACTAACCTAAGGACATCACACACATCCATGCCCGAGGCAGGATTCGAACCTGCGACCGTAGCGGTTGCGCGGTTCCAGACTGCAGCGCCTAGAACCGCTCGGCTACTCCGGCGGCTATAAAAGACAACACATGCCTGGCGCAGTTGTTGGATCGGTTACTACTGCTGCAATGGCAAGTTATCAAGATTTAAGTGAGTTGGAAAGTGGTGTTCTAGTCGGCGTACGATCGGTGGGACACAGCATCTCCGAGGTAGCGATGAAATGGGTATTTTCCCGTACTACCATTTCACCAGTTACCGTGAATATCACGAATCCGGCAAAACATGAAATCTCCATCAACGCTACGGCCGGAAAAGATCCTGCAAGAATGGAACCGACGACGCCTGAAGAGAATCTTTCAACGTGAGAGAAGAGCTAACCTTACGCAAATTTTTGCAGATTTCAGCGCTGGACCATCAATATTTGTCAGCGTGTGAACCATTCAACGAAACGTCGTCGATATGGGCTTCCGGAGCCGAAGGCCTAATCGTGTACCCTTGATGACTCAACGACGCAAAGCTTCACGCTTCACCTGGGCCCGTCAACACCGACATTGGACTGTTGATGACTGGAAACATGTTGACTGGTTAGCGAGTCTCGTTTCAATTTTTTGGCAGAGGAGACCAAACAGCGAAGTCATCGGTCTCATCGGATTAGGGAAGGAATTCGGCCGCGCCCTTTCAAGAACGATTAGGGAAATCACAGAAAACTTTAATCAGGATGGCTGGACGCGGGATTGAACCGTCGTCCACCCGAATGCGAGTCCAGTGGAAGGTATGGAGCGTGTGCATTTGGAATGATATGGGACCCCTGATACGTCTAGATACTGCTCTGACAGGTGACACCTGCGTAAGCATGCTGTCTGATCACCTGCATCCATTCATGTCCATTGTGCATTTCGACAGACCTGGACAATTCCAGCAGGACAATGCGACACCCTTCACTTCCAGAATTGCTGCAGAGTGGCTCCAGGAACACTCTTATGAGTTTAAACGCTTCCGCTGGGCACAAAACTCCACAGACATCAACATTATTGAGCATGTCTGGGATGCCTTGCAACGTACTGTTCAGAAGAAATCTCCTCCCCCTCGTACTCCTACGGATTTATGGACAGCCTTACAGGAGTCATGGTGTCAGTTCCCTGCAGCACTGCTTCGGACATTATTCGAGTCTATGCCACGTCGTGTAGTGGCACTTCTATTTGCTCGCGGTGGCTCTACACGATATTAGGCAGGTGTACCAGTTTCTTTGGATCTTCAGTGTATTTGATGGCTACAGCATTCTGCACGGAAGTCTGTTGTTGTCATTTGACAAGTTGAGATGGTTTATTGATGGCACATGGGAGTGCAGGTGTGTGCGCTGTCAGGGCAAACAGTTCAGTTTTCTTATTACACGCTGTGAGCATGACTAACTGTATTAACCTTTGTTGTTTAAGCTGTGCTGTCAGCGTGACTCTGTTTTTGACCCAATGATCCTGCTGAAATGTCATCTTGTTACTTGTTCTATGTGAATAATCAAATGTTTGTGTTATTGTATATGTATTTATTAAGAAATATGCCTAAGCTGTTGTGGTTACTATTTGGTGATGGTAGTGGTAGCATTATACCTATGTGCAGTCGTGTGCTATGATACTAGATAAATGTAAAAGTTGTTTTGCCATCTTATGTTTTACTGTTTTTGTATCTGATGGTTGCACGCTGGTGGTTTTAAGGTTGACACAGTGTACTGTTTGGTGTACGAGTGGTGCCTTGGGATATACACTGAAGCGCCAAAGAAGCTGGTGTAAATACAGAGATATGTAAACAGGCAGATATGGTGACTAATTACGATCAAGGGCCAGGCATTGTAAACCGTTAGTATTGTTGCTCATTTATATTTGTCAGGGCAAAGAAAGGATTTTATTCCTTTATTTAATGGAAGGCGCTTATTGATTATTGTGTGGATCCTTATTTAAGGATCTTTACAGGGTACAGAAGTATTTTGCTTCAGTGAAAGTGTATTTCTGGTCTGTTCAGGTTAAATAAGACAACATGTGCTACAAGACGATCGACGATTTTTGCACGGAATGGCAGTTGATCCTCAACGTAAACAAAATTATTGCACTATGCATAAATAAGCGAAGAGAATCATTACTGCTCGATTACACTGTTAACGATAAACCGCTGGAAACAGAAACAACCGTCAATACTTAATTCTCGCAAAAGTTGATGCCAGACAGACTTGTTGGAAGAATCTTTAAAAGACAATGTAATTCTTTCAACGAAAAAGTGGCTTACAAAACGCTCGTTCGACCGATTATTCACTATTGCTTATCATTCTGGGATGCTTAGGATGTTGGTTAATGGGAGAAATAGAAAAGATCCAACGAAAAGCCGCACAATTCGTCACAGCATTGTTTAGCTTTACGAAAATGTTTCAAATACAACAAAGAGTCGTATACGAGGTCTGCGACCCTATTGGTTCAAGTATTATAACCTATCCTGACAGTTGCTAACAACAGTCGCTAATAATTATCGCAAGATGTTAGTCGAACTTCTGCATCGCATCAGGCGTTTCGGGAGTAGCCCATCATCAGATTATCCGTCAAAACGCCTATTGCAATGAAGACGTCCAACAAACAACTTGTGATTTATTAGCAACCTATCAGCACTGGTTATAATTTTTATTTTTACAAAGATGCTCAACGAACAGCTGGTGCAGCCGTTGCCAGAGAGATGTGCTCCACAGAGCGGTTTACAGTTGAGATTCAGTAGCGTATTGTCCAAAACAGGGAAACATATTACTTTCTCCTGTGTAAACCATGATATCGCGTAATTTTTTTATTTTTGAAAACGAGTTAAATTAGAATGACTTCATACAACGATACTGTGCCGTTATTCCTATTGTATGAAATGTTTGTTAAAAGCCACGGCTAATTTTGCTCAGGGCGCTATCGGCAGAAATATCATATGAATCCCAACGTGAAGACATCCGTCTAACTCAAGATGGATTGAAAGACTTTCTTTAATATCACGCGATAATCCATTAAACACAATGCTTAATTATTTTTATGTGCGTCTTGATGCTTCAGGATAGCTGCCTATGTGCAATGGCAACGTACACATTTATAGATATTACTATTAATAAAAAACTGTACCTCTCACCTAATGTGAATGGGAAAATATTACAAGACTCCGTTTTCAGTTTATTGAGGTTATTTTTTAAATACTTTTAGCATTAAGTCACTGTTAAAAGAACTTACATGATTTTTGTCATCAATGCCGTCGCTACAATAATGAGCCTACACAAATTGGTCAGGGCGACATTTAAATATTACGTAACTCAATCATATGCAGCATAAATACTCGCTACTGACAAAAACACATATTACCATAGTTAATTTCAAATATATTGAACAAAATGCTATTATTACTACAGATAATTGTATCAGTTACAGACCGTGAACAATAAGCGTCCGTCAGCAAGAACATCAGAATCGATAAGACAATGAAACAAAAAAATATGCTCATTCTTCTTCTACAAAAGGAAAAAGACCATAATACAAATTGATATTCTGAGAGCGCAGATCACGCTTCCATTGTTGAGTATCGATAACTTATTTATATTCTTTTTTACCGGAGGCTATGCTGTAATGAGAAATAATTACGACAACATCAGTGAAATAAGAAGTCATATGGAGGTTTACCCACGGCTGTTCTTCCCACTCACCATTCGCGAATGGAACAAGAGGAGGGGAAATCATAGTGGTACCCTCCCCCATAAGAATGTTATAGACAGAGCCACTTTTGAGCCAAAACTTTATGACCATCCACTTAATAACATTTGGGTCCACCTTCGGAACGCAGTACAGCAACGATTCTACGTGGCATGGATTCGACATGTCATTGGTAGGTTTACGGAGGTATGTGTCACCAGGTGCCTACCCACAGGTCTCAAAATTCACGTAAGGTGTAGGATGGTGGTCTGTGGGTGTGGAGCAGGTGCTCGACGGTGTCACGGAAGTATTGCGTCGAGTTCAGATCAGGCGAATTTGGTGCTCGAGACATAACTAACTACAGTGCCAAACGCTATAAGACAGATGTCGTGCTCTGCGGAGTTGATTAACATGGTTTCACCATAAAGCTCCTCAGACAATCGTAGCACGATTCTGGTCTTACCACAAGGGCAGACCGTTAGAAGGGGTCATCGCCGTCGAAGAAGATGTACAGCACGAAGGGTTGCGGGCGGTCCACAGTAATGTTCACCCAGTCCACAAATGTCACAGGCCTTCGGTTACTACTACACATCCGAAGGAAGAGTAGGTTAGTGTCACCATAGCACCTGCTTCCGTGGTGCGGTGCATGTCACAAGCAGCCGTTAGTCGCGATAACGGTGTATCCGGACGCGAACTTCCTGATGTAAAGAGAAATGATAATAGCGTACCCAGACACCACCGTCTAACTGTTGTAACAAGAAACGTGATTGATCAGACCAGCCGAAACGTGTCCACTGACCCACGGTCGAATATTTACAGGATGATGTGATGATGTTGCAAACTTTCGGGAATAATGGGAGAAAGGTAAATATATCGATTTGAGATAAGGGTCCCCCTTCTGGAGCGACCGAGTCGAAAGTTATAATCGAATATAGTTTTGATATCTCTGACGGTGGACCCATTCTTTTGTATGCTCCTTGCTTTCATATTCTGAAAGGAGGTAGTATAGACAAAAAGAACAAAAAAAAATTATTCAATACATGGGCTCTAGCGTGCATACCTTAAGAGCTAAGGGCACGCGTTCAGAACAGGTGATATCACAGTAGCAAAGATAAACAAGTGCTGATAGCTCTTGCGGTATGCACTCCAGAGCTCATGTTTACTGGTAATTTTATTGTTATGCCCCATACCACCTCCTACCATAATACGGAAAACAAAGAGCTTACAATAGAAGAGGTCCACTGTCAGAGTTATCAAAAAGATTTTCACTTGTGACTTTCAACGCGGGCGTTCCGGACCGAGGCCCCTCACCTCAAATTGCCGCGCGAAGTGGCCGCATGGTTTGAGGCGCCATGTCACGGACTGCGCGGCCCCTCCCTCCGGAGGTTCGAGCCCTCCCTCGGGCATGGGTTGTCCTTAGCGTAAGTTAGTTTAAGTAGTGTGTAAGTCTAGGGACCGATGACCTCAGCAGTTTGGTCCGTTAGGAATTCATACACATCACACATCCTCACCTCAAATTGATAGATTTATCCTTATCCACCATCCCTGAAAGTTTATAACATAATCATGAATCATCCTGTATAATCGCGTAATTATTGACGATATCGTGGGTTATCTTGCAAATACATAGGGGTCGTCAGCTGCGGATCCTCACGTGTCCTGAACAGCTCGAAAACACTTGTGATTTCTCTAGAATAGTACTTCGTTATCTGATCTGCCACAGATGGCCGCTTACCCTACATTACAGAGCGTAAAAGCCTTCGATCTCCAAATTGTGTCATGAGGCAGGTACGATAAACACCTTGTTGTGGTTTCTCTGTCCAACAACTTTCCATATTTGTTCACGACAGTAGAAGGCGAAAAAACCGATCAGCTTCGCTGTTTCCGGAATGCTCGTTCCCAGATTCCTGGCTGTAGCGATCTGCCCTCTGTTACAGTCATTCAGGCCAGTAATTTCACCTATTTGCAGCTCGTTTTTTTTGTTTTTTTTTTTTCGCTAGAATGAGTCTCCATTCTTCTCTGCCTCGTATCGTGTCACATGCCCACAACGCCACAAGGCAGCATCCACTATCGCGCTAGACAGTGCTCATAAAATTTTTGACTTATCAGTGAATCATGGTTGCATTAAAAGCTGGCTTTTGTTATGCGGTGGCCTCTATATTGAGGGGACAATAAATTATAAAAGAAAGAAAATAAATACCTTATTCTTAACAGGACGCGAACAACAGATAAACTATTGTTAGCTCTGTCTAAAGTTTCAACTCTTGTCAGTTCCGTCACTAATGCTGCTGTCAGTCACATTATCAATTTCTATTTCTGGATATCTTTTCATGTCATTTGCCTCAAAACATCAGAATCCACTATTCTTTTTGAGTTTGGTATGTCATAGGAGCCCATCTCCTTATCATGGCCATATCGCGATTGCACTGCAGGAGCAATACAGGGTCATTCAAAAAGAATACCACAACTTTAAAAATGTGTATTTAATGAAAGAAACATAATATAACCTTCTGTTGTACATCATTACAAAGAGTATTTAAAAAGTTTTTTTTTCACTCAAAAACAAGTTCAGAGATGTTCAATATGGCCCCCTCCAGACACTCGAGCAATATCAACCCGATACTCCAACTCGTTCCACACTCTCTGTAGCATATCAGGCGTAACAGTTGGGATAGCTGCTGTTATTTCTCGTTTCAAATCATCAGTGGTGGCTGGGAGAGGTGGCCGAAACACCATATCCTTACATACCCCATAAGAAAAAATCGCAGGGGGTAAGATCAGCGCTTCTTGGAGGCCAGTGATGAAGTGCTCTGTCACGGGCTGCCTGGCGGCCGATCCGTCGCCTCGGGTAGTTGACGTTCAGGTTTCATAACTAACCTTTTTCGTAGGACTCTCCATACAGTTGATTGTGGAATTTGCAGCTCTCTGCTAGCTCTGCGAGTCGATTTTCCTGGGCTGCGAACAAATGCTTGCTGGATGCGTGCTACATTTTCATCACTCGTTCTCGGCCGTCCAGAACTTTTCCCTTTGCACAAACACCCATTCTCTGTAAACTGTTTATACCAACGTTTAATACACCACCTATCAGGAGGTTTAACACCATACTTCGTTCGAAATGCACGCTGAACAACTGTCGTCGATTCACTTCTGCCGTACTCAATAACACAAAAAGCTTTCTGTTGAGCGGTCGCCATCTTAGCATCAACTGACGCTGACGCCTAGTCAACAGCGCCTCAAGCGAACAAATGTACAACTAAATGAAACTTTATAGCTCCCTTAATTCGCCGACAGATAGTGCTTAGCTCTGCCTTTTGTCGTTGCAGAGTTTTAAATTCCTAAAGTTGTGGTATTCTTTTTGAATCACCCTGTACAACAGTAAAAAGAAAACTGACTGAGTGCCGTCGGGGTTAGAATTAGTTTTCGTATTTACCAATGATTAAAGTGAAACAGTCGATTCCCTTTGATTTATAAGTGTATACATTATTTCCTAAAATTACTTGCAATTTGCCAGAGACACTGACAACATCAGTGATGGCGGACACCAAGCCCGGGCCGCCCTTCTTTGATATCAGTTTCTAGGCTGACGACACTGGCACGTTTCCAGTTGGTAGTGAAATGACAGGAGGGTCTGATCTCCGAGCAATCAGCGAGATCTCTGCCGTGCAGTATGCCTCGACAACAGTGTAAGAAAGGTTCCGCAGAGCTCCACCCGCCGGGGGCCCGGATACAACGGCCGTGGGAACCTGAGCGTTGGCCAGTGGAGAGCTGCCGCCGTCAGCCGATGCGCGGAGATACGGGGGCATCAGCATGCAGCCGGCGCGCTCGCAACTGTGCCGCGCCGCTACTTTCCGTGGCCAGGGCTGCGTGTCGCAGTCCCTAGCGTACAGGTGCGGCGAGGTCCTGCTCCGTGTCCTAGCAGGTGCTGACGGGTCTTGAAAGGTTCACTGTGCTGTTATCAGCGCTCGACAGAAAGTGCTGTTTATATACTCACTCGCCAAATATTATGTCCCTTAGATAATAAAATAACGCCAAGTTACCGTTCGTCTGTGGGCCACAGGATATTATGCGAGAGAAGAGAAAACTAAGTTTCGCACAAGCGATGATTTCTAAATCCGTGCTGATATGTGAACAGAAACTCTTCCCTCTGAAAAAAGGTTAGATTCGAAATTAGTGTATGTTCAAGAATTCTACAGCAAGCCGATGCTAAGGATAATAGCCTATAATTTGCGGTTCGTTTCTTTACGCTTGTTATATGTAAGAGTCACCTTTGCTTTTTTCCAGTCTCTTAGGACTTTCTGCTGAGCGAGAGATTTGCGATAAATGCAAGCTACGTAATGGGGCAAAACTATCTATTCAGTCAGATAGAGTAGGGATTCCATCGGCACCTAGCGTCGTATTTGTTTTCAGCTTTTTCAGTTGCTGGTGACACTTGCTGCTGTATTCCTTAAGACTGGTGTCCATGCTTCATGTGCAATTGCAAGGGATTTTATGTACTACTGCTGTGGGACCTTTGCAGTGTTCAGATATACACCCTGGCAGTGAAGGTAAATTAGCAGCAGCAGATAAGGCGCCGGGACCAGGGAGTCACAAAATTTGTTTATCTGATACTGTGGTTTTATCAAGATCTAATCATTACTACCTTAGGATATACAGAGAGGCCATAGAAATTCAAAACCACAAAAACATGTTTGACGGGAAATAAGAAGGACTGAAATTAAGCAAGTTGTGGACCTTAGTAAATACAACATACGGCGCCAACTCCATAACTCACGTCGGCGCGTCTTCGCGATCTTAGGCAACGGTGTGACAACGTCATGAATCGACCATTGTGTGGATGCGCATGAACGGTTCCGCTTGCTGAAGTTTTTGGAGAGTGTAATGATTTATGAGTCTTCAAAGCCTCCGATGACGGCTCTAGCACTGGAAGATGTTAGGCAAAGAATTATGCCTTGGGCCATGACCTACTGCCCATAAGACAATCGTCACCAGTAACGCAAATATCATCCGTGAAAAACTACATTTTATAATTAAACGGCTTTATGGGTACGATGTGTCAAGAACTTTTGGAAGGCACATGGAAGAAGAGATCTCCTTTACTTAGTTCTCTCACCTTTTTGCTGCGATACAGAGACATCGGCAATACCACATTTTCTGTGGGTGAAGAGGAACATCATTTTGGCAGCTGCACAATGGATCGACGTTCGTGCAGACTCAGCGCTGCTCCAACAGCGCATCCATCACTCGCGACGCGCCTTGACCGCTGTGAACTGTAGGTTAATGAAGCTACACATTTTCCTCACTAATAAGGAAGAAGATAGACAGTTTAATATACCGAACCGTGTAAATAGCTGCTGCAGTTTCATTTAATAGACAGAAGTACAGATTCGGCTGACTTCAAAAGGAAAGTGCAATTTTCGTATCTCAAGATATGAGTCGTACTGTTATTAGTAGGTCTGACAGGGTTCTGTCTAAGAATAAAACAGATGTGATTGCCAAAGTAGGGTATTATGCGTTGTATCTTGTGGAATAGACATAGTTACTAATATCGAAGATGGAAATCGTTTGCCGGACGGAGTGGCCGAGCGGTTCTAGGCGCTACAGTCTGGAACCACGCGACCGCTACGGTCGCAGGTTCGAATCCTGCCTCGGGCATGGATGTATGTGATGTCTTTAGGTTCGTTAGGTTTTAAGTACTTCTAAGTTCTAGGGGACTGATAACCTCAGAAGTTAAGTCCCATAGCGCTCAGAGCCATTTGAACCATTTGGAAATCGTTTTTTTTTTACCTAAACCAGCTGCGATCAGAATTGGTACAGAATAAGACTGGATATTGCTTAGTAGCAAAACATCTAGCAATAACTTAACGAAAGGTGAGATGAAAGTTCTTCGAGATTTAAATTCTGATAAATACTTTCTAATTCTTCTGGTAGATAAAGAAGAGTACGAGAGTAAACTTTGGTACTTATTGGAACCAGGAAGACACTGAGAGCTTAATGTATATCAAAAAAATGGTTCAAATGGCTCTGAGCACTATGGGACTTAACATCTATGGTCATCAGTCCCCTAGAACTTAGAACTACGTAAACCTAACTAACCTAAGGACATCACACAACACCCACCATCACGAGGCAGAGAAAATCCCTGACCCCGCCGGGAATCGAACCCGGGAACGTGGGCGCGGGAAGCGAGAACGCTACCATACGACCACGAGCTGCGGGCTTAAAGTATATCCCTCAAGTCTTTTCTTAGGATAAGTAGAAGCTAATAAAGATCTCTTCACTCCTCCCACTGACAAGAAGAGTCTCACGAGATCAGAAGCATTGCCTTCTAGATTGAATAGTCTACCGAAAAGTGAGAAACCTGACATTCTATTAAGACGAACCGCTAGCGCTATTGATTTCCCATCTGTGGGATCGCCAAATACTTAGCCACTTATAGGGAAAAACTGACACTTATACTGAAAATTCTGGTCGTTTTACCGAAAAATTAAAATCCTTCGAGTCCAAGTGATATTGTGGCTAGTTTTGATGCTGTATCGCTGTTTACTAATGCTTTCCTAACATCCTTTCATATTGGTCTGTAGTATTAGTCCTAAATATTTATACGGTGTAAGAGCTTCCAGACGTTTACCACTAACCATGCAGCTGTATGTCTGATTCATTCTCTTTTTAACGGCTATTATGTTGCATTTACCCACATTCAAAGAGAACGATCATTCGTGTCACTAGGTGGAAAAACTGTACAATACGATCAGCATTTCATTACGATTATGTAGCGATTATCCGTCGATGGCGTTTTCATGTCGACGATAACATCGCCTGCGAAAAATCTGATAGTGGATTAACATTTCATGCAGCTTTTCGTCTCTGTTCTAAGCGGCATCTCGTTTGAGGTATTGGTAGATATTAATGACCATAAATAAGACAGGAACTGTACTATATCTAAGTGCTGTGTCTGTGATAAATGCCTATAACGTGTCACATCGATTAAATAACAAGAGGAAATGTAATGAAGTGACAAGAAATGGAACTAACTCGTGAAATCAGTGCCAGAGAAGAGAAAAAATGTGGGTGAAGGAAATGTATCTACTTTAGAAAGTATGCATGAATATCTCGTGCGACTAGGTGTAGAATACTGGAGCTTAGCAAGTTGGTGGAACTGAAGATGCGGAAGGAATCCTGAGAAGCGCTAGCAGCATCGCAACTGCTGGACAGGACTCTAATACAAAAATGAACCAGAAGCGGTTGTTAATTTAAATGCAAATTGTTGAAAGAAAGGTGACTCTTTTCGAGTATAGTTCTGTGAGTAAAATGAGAAAAAAAATTAAAATTTGGAAATTTGTGGTAAGGTCTGATGGGACCAAACTCCTGAGGTCATCGGGCCCTAAGCTAACTAACTTAAGCTAAAGACAACATACACGCCCATGCCCGAATGAGAACTCGAACCTCCAATGGAGGGAGCCGTGCGTACCGTGACAAACGCCCTAGACCGCGCGGCTACCCCGCGTGGCTAGTAAAATGAGAGATCCCACACTCCTCACAGACTGTCCACGTCTCGTAATGTTGCTTAGCATAAAATAAGACAGCCTGGTGTGCATACTGTGACATACATTTTTCCGTCACCCCGTATGCAAATGTAATACGACAGAAATGTTCAATATTGGTGCACAGCTTTCTCCACAGTATGCATTGGCTTGTGTATTATACAGGGTGGGGCAAATAAAAGAGGCCCGGAGAACAGAGTTCGAGGGTACAAAGAAACACAGCAGGGGAAAGGAAATACAGCACTAATCTGACTATAGCAGATGTTGAAAGTGACCACCATTCACGCCTTGTCACTCTTGGGCCCTGTTCAGCAAGCTACCGAAGGCGGACTGTCAATATATTTATCCCGCTGTGAGACAAGATGGTTAACGCTTTCATGGAAAAATGTTTGCGGTTGCTTACAGAACCATGATTGTACACAGGCGTGCACCTCTTAGTCCGAAGCAAGTCGATGGCCCCTAATATCTTTCTTCAGGGGATCCAAAAATATGGAAAACTCACGTAAGCGCTTCTGAGCGAAACTTTGTCACTGTAGTCAAAACAGCCTTGGTAACATAGGGCCCGCACACGCGTGACTGCAATAACGGTTGCGTAGGTAACCGCAAACATTTTCCGTGAAGGCACTGACCGTCTTGCCTCACAGTGGGATATACAAGGTGGTCCACAAGCGAAAAAAGTGGTCCAACTAAAATATTCATGTTTATTTACGTGCTACACGAATATACACTCCTGGAAATTGAAATAAGAACACCGTGAATTCATTGTCCCAGGAAGGGGAAACTTTATTGACACATTTCTGGGGTCAGATACATCACATGATCACACTGACAGAACCACAGGCACATAGACACAGGCAACAGAGCATGCACAATGTCGGCACTAGTACAGTGTATATCCACCTTTCGCAGCAATGCAGGCTGCTATTCTCCCATGGAGACGATCGTAGAGATGCTGGATGTAGTCCTGTGGAACGGCTTGCCATGCCATTTCCACCTGGCGCCTCAGTTGGACCAGCGTTCGTGCTGGACGTGCAGACCGCGTGAGACGACGCTTCATCCAGTCCCAAATATGCTCAATGGGGGACAGATCCGGAGATCTTGCTGGCCAGGGTAGTTGACTTACACCTTCTAGAGCACGTTGGGTGGCACGGGATACATGCGGACGTGCATTGTCCTGTTGGAACAGCAAGTTCCCTTGCCGGTCTAGGAATGGTAGAACGATGGGTTCGATGACGGTTTGGATGTACCGTGCACTATTCGGTGTCCCCTCGACGATCACCAGTGGTGTACGGCCAGTGTAGGAGATCGCTCCCCACACCATGATGCCGGGTGTTGGCCCTGTGTGCCTCGGTCGTATGCAGTCCTGATTGTGGCGCTCACCTGCACGGCGCCAAACACGCATACGACCATAATTGGCACCACGGCAGAAGCGACTCTCATCGCTGAAGACGACACGTCTCCATTCGTCCCTCCATTCACGCCTGTCGCGACACCACTGGAGGCGGGCTGCACGATGTTGGGGCGTGAGCGGAAGACGGCCTAACGGTGTGCGGGACCGTAGCCCAGCTTCATGGAGACGGTTGCGAATGGTCCTCGCCGATACCCCAGGAGCAACAGCGTCCCTAATTTGGTGGGAAGTGGCGGTGCGGTCCCCTACGGCACTGCGTAGGATCCTACGGTCTTGGCGTGCATCCGTGCGTCGCTGCGGTCCGGTCCCAGGTCGACGGGCACGTGCACCTTCCGCCGACCACTGGCGACAACATCGATGTACTGTGGAGACCTCACGCCCCACGTGTTGAGCAATTCGGCGGTACGTCCACCCGGCCTCCCGCATGCCCACTATACGCCCTCGCTCAAAGTCCGTCAACTGCACATACGGTTCACGTCCACGCTGTCGCGGCATGCTACCAGTGTTAAAGACTGCGATGGAGCTCCGTATGCCACGGCAAACTGGCTGACACTGACGGCGGCGGTGCACAAATGCTGCGCAGCTAGCGCCATTCGACGGCCAACACCGCGGTTCCTGGTGTGTCCGCTGTGCCGTGCGTGTGATCATTGCTTGTACAGCCCTCTCGCAGTGTCCGGAGCAAGTATGGTGGGTCTGACACACCGGTGTCAATGTGTTCTTTTTTCCATTTCCAGGAGTGTATAATAAAAATGGGGATTCCTATTTAAAAAAAACGCAGTTGATATCCGTTTGACCTATGGCAGCGCCATCTAGCGGGCCAACCATAGCGCCATCTGCTTTCCCCCTTCAAGCTAGACGAGTTTCGTTCTTTGTAGTTTTTCCGTTTGACGATTATTTCGTGAGATATTTGGCCCAGTCACGATCAATGGACCACCCTGTATGTATTAACAGTTACGGCGATTAATTTCGAAATTACAGACAGTTTACTTATTTTTCTTCCATCTTTCGCGTTTTCATTTGACGGTCCTTTATGTATCTCGATGTAAAATGTGGCTTCGAGCTGCTGGACTAAGACTGGAGCGTCAGCGACGCATTTATATGTCTCGTTTGCGTGGATTCTTTGTTCTTGGGCACCTCGGCCTAGTCTGGAACATGGAACTGCCTGACTCGACTGGATCAAAACCACGTCATAGGCAGAGAGGCGCCGTCGTTACGGTAAACACGTACTGTGAAGTAAGGAAGCATATCCAGAGTGGAGAGTACTTATTCAGTACGCCGACGCTGCAAGGTGACCATCTACAAGTTGAGACACTTTTCAATTGCTACAGGGCTTCCAGAAAAGCTGACCGGTAGAGAGAAAGAGGCCAAATGCAGTCAAATTGCTTCGCGGTGGCGAGCGAGTGCGCGAACTTTTTTTTGGTAGCCAGGTTAAAGCCCTGGTGAGAGGAGAACCCTAGCCGGCCGGCCTGGTTCGCATAGTTGTTACTTGAATCAGACCCTCTCTCTCAGTGTGCTCTGTAGTTCTGAGAGTGTGTCCAGCTCTCTATGTGATGCTGATCTACGTCACCAGTGCCAACCTCTAACTTTAAGACCGTTAGCAGTAGACAATGTTACAGCCAGTCACCTACCTTGGACATAAGCCGTCGGCACACAGACCGTGCATCCGAACGCTGAGCTTCGAGCGTGTTTAGTATTTGACGTTGTAGCGTGGGACAGCACATTGGGGAATCTTTCCGAACGAGCAGAGCAATATCTAGCATGTCAGATATTCTGATCTTGCGATTGAACGTCGACCAATTGAGACGGCAAGACGCCACCTGTGTAGCATATTCGCCATCTCCCTTCGGTGCAGAGTTGTGAGGTGCCATATTCGCTATCACTTTCAGTTGAAGTATCGTTTATGAGCACCAGCAAACGGGGGTGTTCCCGAAAACCCGCCATTAATCGTATGATTCGTTGTAATAAAATGACGGGAAACGTCATATTCGTGGTAAAAGAAATATTGTGAATTGCGTATTATGAGTGTATGCTATTTGAAGGCAACAGCGTGCTGAGGATCCACTAAAAAAGCATTGTTCTTGATAAAATTTGTTATAATTAAATTTGAATGAGTAATATATCTACGATTAAAACTTTCAAGAGATGATAACTAGCTGCTTAACGTCGTCGTACGTTCGTGGCCACTTCAGCGCAATGGACTGAATATAATTCCTCAGTGTATGAATGCTGTAAGTGATGACTGCTGTTAGCTGTCACCTTATTTATGTCATTTCATTGTAAGCTAGTCATTTTAGTTACTTTTTTTGCGAAAAAAATGGATGGTATCATAAGTTCGTGACGAAATTTATAATGTGCTGGAGGTTTGCGTCCCACTACACCCGAATATTTTTTTTCTAACCTTCGCGTTTTTAATAGTTTGCTTTAGTTTAATATAAATATATGCCATATGTCCGATGTTATGTAAATGTAAGTGTGCTCTTTTTGAGGAGTGGGTTTGTTCCATTAACTTACTCTACAGGACACCTTGCACTACTTGCAGTAAGACATTTTGCCCTTTTTTCGTTTAAGTTTTGTAATTCACATATTGTAGCGATTCTGCTACTGAGTAGGAACAGTGATCAAGTATGAATGACTTAAGATTTTACTAAAAAGTGAGTTAATGAACTAATTTTCATCTCATGTGGAGAACTATTGTAAATTTGTATTTCATTATTCATAATGGAACTTTTATAAGCTGATGTCCTCATTGTCGGTTCATGGCACTTTCGTTTTTGCCTTATAATATTTTCACGGATTTTGATGTTTTCATTTACGCGTACTACACACAGAGCAGCCCGATTAATACATGGAAAGGGGAGGAAAATACGTTTCAGTGGAGCTAAGAGAGAATTTTTACACCCGTTCATTTCGTAAACAGTGTTATTCATGAGCCAGATACAGCCGAAAACTGCCGCTGGAGTGCATTGAGATCGTGTATGCCACGTTGGGCCCACGTACCGTATGCACAAGTCACATCGTTTGTGAGTGTTCAGCTGCTCAGTGAACGCGGCATGCTCAACGCTGACGTCCGACAGCACGGTCTGTGCGCCGACGGCTTTAGGCCTCAGAAGCTACAGCCACACACTTGAGCAGAAGATTATATGCGGGCTACCTGGCGTCTTCACACAGGCGAGTCACCTACTGGGTAACTACTTCGTCAGGGTGTCCACATCTACGGTGGGACGTGCGAGTCTGGACCGGTAGTTGCTTGGCTGCGCTGTCTCTGCGTTCTGATGATTGTGGACCACCTGGTTGCTGACCACCGCGCGGGAAGGGCACGCTCCTTCGACGTCGATCATGCTGGGGGCTACGATTTGAGTATCGTCCATCCCTGAGTTTTATTCGGCAGCCCGAGCAGTAGAAGCAGCCTGGACGTGGCTGCCTTTCACAGGCCATGGCGCGCGGTCCTCGTCAGCAACCGATGTGCTGCTGACATCGCCGGACTGAATGAGGTGGTGCAGTGGTAAGCACAATGGACTCGCATTCCGGAGGTCGATCGTCCAAACTCGCTTGCGGACATCCCGATTTAGGTTTTCGGTGACTTCCCTAAATAGCTTCATCCAAATGCTGGGATGGATCCTTTGAGAGAGTACGGCCGACTTCCTTCCCCATCCTTCCCTAACCCAATGGGACCGATGACCTCGCTGTTTGGACCCTTCCCCCAATTCCACCACCTGACGTCAGCGGGCAACACTGCCACTGCACGTCGCTTCCCAGGTGGTCCTGCTGGCGGCACATGAAATCGTCTCCAACGGCCTTCACTCCAGCGACGGCTACACCTGTGTACCTCACATAAATAAAACCAGTTTCATTCAGTGATGTCGGTTCCCGTCACTATCACCCCTCTCAACCCATGACCAGACGATGAAGGTGGTGCTTCACCCTGATCTTCGTACAGACCTATATCACTGTTGCCGTCCGTCCTGGCCCCAACAGTTCTGTCACAGACTGAAGTTTTCACTCTGCAGCGGAGTGTGCGCTGATATGAAACTTCCTATCAGAGTAAAATGGTGTGCCGGATCGAAACTCCAACTCTGGAGTTTCACCTTTGGCCGGCCGGAGTGGCCGTGCGGTTCTAGGCGCTACAGTCTGGAGCCGAGCGACCGCTACGGTCGCAGGTTCGAATCCTGCCTCGGCCATGGATGTGTGTGATGTCCTTAGGTTAGTTAGGTTTAATTAGTTCTAAGTTCTAGGCGACTGATGACTCAGAATTTAAGTCGCATAGTGCTCAGAGCCATTTGAACCATTTGAACCTTTCACCTTTCGCGGGCAAGTATTCTACAGACTGATTCACCCAAGCACGACTCACGACGTCCCCACAACTTTACTTCAGACAGTGCTACATGTCCTTCCTTCCATCTTTCACAGTAGTTCTCCTGCATAGCTCGCAGGACAAGCACTCCTGGAAGAAGGCTTATTGTGGAGACTTGGCTTAGCCACAGCCTGGGGTATGTTTACAGAATGAAATTTTCACTTTGCATCGGAGTGTGCGCGGGGAAACTACTGGTAGGAGATGATTTGCTAGCGGAAGTAAAGCTATGAGGAAGGGTCGTAAGTCGTGCTTGGGTAGCTAGGTCGATGCAGCAGTTGCCTGCAGAAGGCAATGGTCCCGAGTTAGAGTCTCGGTCCGGCACACAGTTCTAATCTGCCAGGAAGTTTCCGTTTTATCATATCATTAAAAACAGATTTTCTAGTACTTCTACTAAAAATCCAAGTCTGTGTGAATATTAGTTTATATCAATCTTTTTCTTTCTAGGAGTAAGATATTCGGCTGTTCCAGATACAGCGCCGGCCGCAGTGGCCGAGTGGTCCTAGGCGTTTCAGTCCGGAACAGCGTGACTGCTACGGTCGCAGGTTCAAATCTTGTCTCAGGCATGGATGTGTGTGATGACCTCAGATGTTAAGTCTCATAGTTCTCAGAGCCATTTGAACCATTTGAACCAGATCCAGCACCAGTTGCTAAACAATTTTGCTACGACCGTTTCTTTGTTCTCTTCCATGATTCAATATATAGCTGACTTTCTCAACTGTTGCATTCTGTTCAGGAGTGAGAGCCACCTTCCTTTAACATCTGTTGTTAAAAATATGTCGGTTTTCTACGCACATTGTCGTTCTTAAATCTATCCTGTCTCGATAAGTCTTTGACTAATATCGTGAATCTCATTTCTAATGTCTGTATCGCACTCAATATGTGTTTATCATCACCCAGTGTCTTTGAGACGGACACCAAACTTGTCGTACTCGGCACTTTGTGAAGTTTAATTCTTTCCAGAATTTTTCTAAATATTTTTTGTTGCTTCGCCATCCAGATTTTGCGATTTTCGCAGACTGACATGTTGTTATGCCCAGAGAGTTCTAATGACATTATAAGGACCGCCTGAAGATAGCAACGTCAGCTTGCCGAATATCGCGAAAGTGGGACGATACTGCCCAGAATACTCGAGAGAAACAGGATGGAAAGTACATTAATGTGCGAAACTCAAAGGACGAAAATAGCTTTCGCATGATGTGTCACTCCTAAGTAACATAGCTCAGTGAAATTTGGACCATACATAGAAGGAACTACAACAGCATTTCACAGAAGGCGACAGACATAAATACGCAATGAGACGAACAAAACTAACATTTTTATTCGAAGACAATAAGTACATTGAAGTCACCGCGATTGATGATGCTCCCCATGACATTGCAAAAGGCGGGAAATGGTGTGTGTGTGATCACAAAGAAAGTCAGTGCGTCTTCTGCAACGTGCCACCATTTTGGTAAGTAGTTATGGTGGTAGGGCGTCCCATTCCTCCACCAGCGCGGTTGACAACTGCTGGATGGTTTTTGAAACATGGGGACGTGCTTCAGTATTACTGCCCAACGCACCCCACACGTGCTTGATGGGATTTAACTCTGGAAAACGGGCAAGTCAGTCCATTCGCCAAAGTCCTCTCGTTCTAAGATCTCCTACGACTGCGCAGTTCGATGCACTCGCCCGTTGTCGTTAATAAAAATGTAGTCGGGGCTGAATGCACCCCAGAAAATACGCATATGGGGAAGGAATACAGTTATACTGTGGTCAAAGATCTGGAGGTTAGTACGCCCACGCAACGTTATGCTTATCTACGTCATACAGCCGAAAACAACTAAGTGATAATATTCGATAACGTTCTCGGGTGCATCATCATATGAGGGTATGTCCAGCATTCTCGAACATGATTGTTTTGATTGTCCAGGTGTGACGAGGCATCATGTTGCATGGGAAAACTGTCCACCAAATCTTTGAACACAGTGCATCTGTACTCCTTCACCAAGTGGGTCTTTTCAGGGGTGCCTTCAGCCATGACCACATTTTTGTGGATGACAACCCCCCCGCGAGTGCGTCGAACTACACAGGTGGAGGAGCTGTTGGAAAGAGGGGATATTTGGTGGATGGATTGGCCTGTCCATTCCCCAGACATAAAACCCATCGAGCACGTGTGGATTGCATGCGGAAGATATATTGCAGTGCATCCAAATGTTACAAGACCATCCAGGATTTGTCAACCGCACTTATGGGGGAATGGGGTTCTCTACCACAAGGCCTCTTTAGTAACCTTGCGGCCAGCATAGGAGTACGTTTCAGAGCATTCATTGCCGTCCGTACTGATCACACACTCTATTGAGAACAATTTCCCGGTTTTGTAATGTTCAGGGGAGCATCATACTTCGCGGTAACTTCAGTCTAATTATTGCCTTTGGATAAAAGTCTGCTTCATGTTCATCTCAATCCATATTTCTTTCAGTTACCTTTCTCAAGATACTGTACCAGATCTCTCTACACTGAAGCGCCTAAGAAACTCCTATAGGCATGCGTATTAAAATACAGAGATATGTAAACAGGCAGAATATGATGTTGCCGTCGGCAATGACTACATAAGACAACAAGTGTCTGGTGCAGTTGTTAGATCGGTTGCTGCTGCAATGGCAGATTATCAAGATTTAAGTGCATTTGAATGTGGAGTTACAGTCGGCTCACGACCGATGGGACGCAACGTCTCCGAGGTAGGGATGAAGTGGGGATTTTCTCGTTCGACTATTTCACGAGTGCACTATGAATATCAGGAATCCGGTGAAACATCAAATCTCCGACATCGCTGCTGCCGGAAAAGGGTCCTGCAAGAACTGGACCAACGACGACCGAAGAGAATCGTTCATTGTGACAGGACTTCAACACTTTCGCAAATTGCTGCTGATTTCAATGCTGGTCCATCAACAAGCGTCAGCGTGCGAACCATTCAACGAAACATCTTCGCTGGCCGGTGTGGCCGAGCGGTTCTAGGCGCTTCAGTCTCGAACCGCGCGACCTCTACGGTCGCAGGTTCGAATCCTGCCTCGGGCATTGATGTGTGTGATGTCCTTAGGTTAGTTAGGTTTACGTAGTTCTAAGTTCTAGGGGACTGATGACCTCAGATGTTAAGTCCCATAGTGCTCAGAGCCATTTGAAACATCATCTGTATGGGCTTCCGAAGCCGAAGGCCCACTCGTGTATTCTTGATGACTGCACGACACAAAGCTTTACGCCTCGCCCGGGCCTGTCAACACCGAGAATGGACTATTGATGACTGGAAACATGTCACCCGGACGGACGAGTCTCACTTCAAATTGTATCGAGCGGATGGACGCGTACGTGTATGGAGACAACCTCGTGAATCCTTAGACCCTGCATGTGAGCAGAGGACTGTTCAAGCTGTTGGAGACTCTGTAATGGTGTGGGACGTGTGTAGTTGGAGTGATATGGGACCCCTGGTACGACTAGGTACGACTCTGCCAGGTGACACGTACGTAAGCATCCTGCCTGATCACGTGCATCCATTCATGTCCATTGTGCATTCTGACGGGCTTGAGTAATTCCAGCAGGGCAATGCGACATCCCACACATCCAAAATTGCTACAGAGTGGCTTCAGGAACTCTCTTCTGAGTTTAAACACTTCCGCTGGCCGTCATACTCCCAAGATACGAACATTATTGAGCAGATCTAGGATGCCTTGCAACGCGCTGTTGAGAAGAGATCTCCACCACCTCGTACTCTTACCGATTTATGGACAGCTCTGCAGGGTTCATGGTGTCAGTTCCCTCCAGCACTACTTCAGACAGTATTCGAATCCATGCCATCTCGTGTTGCGGCACTTCAGCGTGCTCGCTGGGGCCCTACACGATATTACGCAGGTGTACCAATGTCTATGGCATTTCAGTGTATGTATGGTCCAAGTTTCATTAAGCTGTCTTACTTGGCAGTGACACATCGTATGAAAGTTACTTTCGTCATGATATTTTACAAATGGTTCAAATGGCTCTGAGCACTATGGGACTCAACTGCTGTGGTCATAAGTCCCCTAGAACTTAGAACTACTTAAACCTAACTAACCTAAGGACAGCACACAACACCCAGCCATCACGAGGCAGAGAAAATCTCGGACCCCGCCGGGAATCGAACCCGGGAACCCGGGCGTGGGAAGCGAGAACGCTACCGCACGAATATTTTACACCCAAGAGTGTATTATAGCTAAAATTTATTGAGCTCCAGTGTGTCATGCTGGTGAGACAGTAGAATTTCTAGTAAGTGTTCGTACATTCACTTACGCACTTCACTCGGCTGTACAGGGCGTATCGGTAGCGATCAGCGGGAAGCCGCTTGTAAGCCTACCGGGCAGCAGGAGGTCGTTATTACAGAGCTGGTGCCGCAGCTCTGCGGCCGCACAGTAGTTGGGGTCCGAGGCGTGGAGATCGTCTCGGGGCGTGCCTCGGCTCGGACAGATGGACGCCCGGGAAAATTGTAGGCTGCGCGTGCGGCAGCCTCGAGGCAGCACAACAAAAACACGGCAGCCGGCCAGCGGTGTGCGCTCGGGCGCGTCCCACGCACCGGCGAGCACTTGCTGTTCCGAGGCCCCGCGTTCTCCTTACACTCCCTTTTGTGTTGCTTCGCAAGATATACGCTCTACCAAGATTTCAGAGATGTATTTTATTTTAGTTTACTATTTTGTTCGGTTTTTTCTCTTGTAGCCGTCCTACTGGTGTAACGCCGCCCCTCTGTTCGACTGACACTGAGCCTAGCTCTTCATTGGATGATGTAGCGGCTTCGTGCGTCCAGCAAATGATATCAATTTCGAAAAGAGCAATGGGCCGCACAGAAGAAATACTGTAGTTATCTTTACCACAGAACACGTGCAACTTTTCTTCTGTCTTACTCTCAGGCTGTGGCTTAAGGTCAAGTTCGACTTCAAACTGGTCGAAAATTCCCTTTTTTATAGCGTTTTTTGGAAGGTATATTTCTCTAAAATTTTGGGACGAAAAGGTTTTTTAATCCAAGGGTTACATTGCAGTAGACTTTTTTTTGGTCAGTTTTGGTCAAAGTTTGTCAAAACATATTTTTGGTCCTCCTTAAAGGATCAGCCATCTCTAATTTTGAAAATTTGACTACAGATGTGTGTTTAGCGTCATCAAAAATAAATAATAACATATAATTTTCATGGTTCAAATGGCTCTGAGCACTATGCGACTTAACTTCTTAGGTCATCAGTCGCCTAGAACATAGAACTAATTAAACCTAACTAGCCTAAGGACATCACACACATCCATGCCCTAGGCAGGATTCGAACCTGCGACCGTAGCGATCGCTCGGCTCCAGACTGCAGCGCCTAGAACCGCACGGCCACTCCGGCCGGCTAACTTTCATGCAAATTGAACTAATAACACTTATAAAAGTTTTCCCTAAACTTTAAACAGGTTTTTCGCGAGAAACTATTTTTCAAAACTGTGCGCAGCATTCAGCTATTAACTTCTACCTTTGACCCCGAAAAGTAAGAACTTTTCTTGGATGCTTATACTTACAACATATGAAATTATTTAACATTAACTGTTTTTTGTAAAGCCATAAAACGTGAATAAAACCACGAAAACCGAACTCAAAGTTCGAGTTACCACCACATCGTTAAATGTAAGGTTATGTCATTGTGGTCAGGTATAAGCTCCCATGAATTTAATGTAGTATCTGCTGATATTATCTTTTTTGATTTGAGATAACTCCTGAGGGGCTACACTGCACGCTGTCTGCGTACTTCAGACCTGCAGGCCCTTGATCAACAATAATTAAGAGCGCTATTTTTTTTTGTACTGAAAATCTAAAATAAAGTTCAAAGTATGCTCAATCATAATCCTCTAACAGATTCTTTGTATGTGTTTCCATTGTATCAAAAAAATTCCAAACTTTGACAATTTTTTGTTCATTTGAATGAGAACCTACGGTCCGTCAGCGTACAAAGTCACGTCTGCTGCCGAAGGCGGGCCTGGTGGCGTCTGTAGCGTCTTTGCATGACGTTTCCGGACACTCTTTCCTGTTCTTGTATTGTTCTTCAACACAACCTCTACAACCCCTCGAAGTTCGTCGCAATACTACTGGGACACACTGTATACTTCTTTGCAGCTCGTCACACGCCCTTAACACAACCAGGCGACATTCAATTCAAATGGCTCTGAGCACTACAGGACTTAACATCTGAGGTCATCAGTCCGATAGACTTGACACTACTTAAACCTAACTAACCTAAGGACATCACACACATCCGTGCCCGAGGCAGGATTCGAACCTGCGAACGTAGCAGCAGCGCGGTTCCGGACTGAAGCTCCTAGAACGGCTGTGTCACAGCGGCCGGCCGACATTCAGTCTCGCGGTGGGTCGGGGACGTGCCTTTTAAACTCATCATTGTAAAATATCAATATGTGTAGGCTGTGTCTTACACTCTTTGTGCATTCGTTAACTATGTAGGTAACAGAAGCATTTCTGTTACTTATACCTTTCATACTGATGGTTCAAATGGTTCTGAGCACTATGGGACCTAACTTCTGAGGTCATCAGTCCCCTAGAACTTAGAACTACTTAAACCTAACTAACCTAAGGACATTACACACATCCATGCCCGAGGCAGGATTCGAAACTGCGACCGTAGCGGTCGCGAGGTTCCAGACTGAAGCGCCTAGAACCGCACGGCCACTCCACGCGACTCCGATCCTCTCCACGGTGTCTCGTACAGTGAGGACATGTGGCACTGCTGATGGTGATCCATCCGTCCGATGAGGACGTTAAGCTCGGAGCCCCCTTGGTGCTATTCGCGAGGGGTAGGCTATGTGCCGGCACACGGTATCACCCTCTCCCTTTCTTTCATCCGTAACAACACAAACCCTGCACTCCACTGTTCAAACCTCTCATCACTGTCATTCACGCGACACAGATACACACTTAACACTTCGTTTCATGTTGGAAGAAAGCAACGGCTAACCACGTCCTGTAGGACCTTGCCATGAGTGTCGGTTGCAGGGTTCCTGCATCTGCTCGCCTGTGCTCGTATCCCGAGCAGGGGACTTTGCGTTGCATTATCACTATGAAAGCCGGTCGGTGTGGCCACCGGGCATGTGTGTGTGTTGTTCTTAGCATAATTTCGTTTAAGTTAGTTTACATAGTGTGTAACTCTAGGGACCGATGACCTCAGTAGTTTGGTCCCTTAATAATTCACAAACATTTGAGCATTTGAGAGGTTTGGAATTGAATCTTGGACATTGGTGCTGCAAAATTGGTGAAAACTTTACGTCACCACCTCTCCTCCCCTTGGCAGCCAGATACGGGCAGTGAAAACTTCAGCCATCACCAGGATTCAAACCGGCTTACCTCTGAGTCAAGCGCCACCGCAAGAGCGTGCCTTAGAGACATTTGCTACGCAGGTGGGTCTACTGATAATATGGGACATACATTTTCTCATTAACCACATGATTGTTGGTTTTCTTTTCAAGATAATATTTTGCTTCTCACGTTACCAGAATTTTCGGAATGAAGTTCTTTTTACGCTTGTAGTCTTGAGCCAATTTTTTATCTTTTCTCTTTTTTTCCTGACAGAATTCAATATTTCGTTTTCTCCCCACATGTAAACCTATGGATTTGTGTGTCAAGTAAGTCACGTCGCAGACGCCACTTTCGCCGCCGGACTGCGAGAAGTCCTCTTTTTGTAACTGTTACGTTATTGTCTGTTTTGTATCTCGCTGCCTCAACATCTAATATAAGAATTCAGCTAAACCACTGGTTACACGCACGCGAACGAGATTGATGTTCGGCAAAGATTATGAGCATTGGGCTTCGGCGTGAGGATGAAAAAAAAAAAGGAAGAATAAAGGAAAGCCTAACATGAAGAGGCTGAGGAGAGTATCAAAGTAGTCATAGTACAATAAGTAATATAATATATGTAATATAGTATAGGAGGAGAGTAAAATCGGGTATGTTGTTCAAACTGGGTACTCCCAGATATTTGTGACTGGTGCTGCCATTGCTCTAATAACGCGTAGGACTATTAACAGCTGTACATAATCTTCATTAGCGGACCTTCGTTCTTTATACTTCTAGAACCTTATCAAGTTTTTGCTGAAATTTTCTCCAATTTTGGCGCTATTTGGAACAGTGTTTTGAACAGAAAAATTGCCTGATAAGAAATAAGTAATTATTTGAATTAATCGTATTTTTAGTGTATTCTGTATATTGACCAAGCAGTAAAGGAAACAAAAGAAAAATTCGGAGTAGGTATTAAAATTCATGGAGAAGAAGTAAAAACTTTGAGGTTCGCCGATCACATTGTAGTTCTGTCAGAGACAGCAAAGGACTTGGAAGAGCAGTTGAACGGAATGGACAGTGTCTTGAAAGGAGGATATAAGATGAACATCAACAAAAGCAAAACGAGGATAATGGAATGTAGACAAATTGAATCGGGTGATGCTGAGGGAATTAGATTAGGAAATGAGACACTTAAAGTAGTAAAGGAGTTTTGCTATTTGGGGAGCAAAATAACTGATGATGGTCGAAGTAGAGAGGATATAAAATGTAGACTGACAATGGCAAGGAAAGCGTTTCTGAAGAAGAGAAATTTGTTAACATCGAATGTAGATTTAAATATCAGTAAGTCGTTTCTGAAAATGTTTGTATGGAGTGTAGCCATGTATGGAAGTGAAACGTGGACTATAAATAGCTTGGACAAGAAGATAATAGAAGCTTTCGAAATGTGGTGCTACAGAAGAATGCTGAAGATTAGATGGGTAGATGACATAACTAATGAGGAGGTATTGAATAGGATTGGGGAGAAGAGAAGTTTGTGGCACAACTTGACTAGAAGAAGGGATCGGTTGGTAGGACATGTTTTGAGGCATCAAGGGATCACAAATTTAGCATTGGAGGGCAGTGTGGAGGGTAAAAATCGTAGAGGGAGACCAAGAGATGAATACACTAAGCAGATTCAGAAGGATGTAGGTTGCAGTAGGTACTGGGAGATGAAGAAGCTTGCACAGGATAGAGTAGCATGGAGAGCTGCATCAAACGGGTCTCAGGACTGAAGACCACAACACAAACAGTGTATTTCTGTATTTGTATGATCCACATCATGTGAATCCTATTTTTCCAACGACATGTTTTTTTTTTCAGTTTTGCACTGTGGCGGAAAAAGAGTACGCCAATGGGCCAAAACCGGGCCAATCCCGCTTTGTAGGGAAGAAAAAGAGAGAGAGATGGGGAGGGGGGGGGGCACAAGGCAGGGCAGTACGAAGGGAAGTATCAGAAGCTTGGACATTTCCAGTTGACGCTCCTCAAGCCAACGTGTTTCAAGACAAAGTTTCTCAGTCTTCTACAACCGAAATATTTCCAGAAACACAAGAACTGGTAGTTGGTCTCGGGACATCAGAAATGTAATCTATTGGATTGGTTGCAGTTGCTGGAACTTCTGGCAGTCTACCGTCGTTCTTTGTGTCATCAAAGCTTCTAATGCCTCCAAGAAAAAGCAAGAAAAGAAAAAAAAAGAAAACTTTTCTTGAGGAAGAACCAAAAGGGCCAAGACGCGAAAAGTGACGTTTGGGAACACTAGACAAGTCTCTCTCTCTGTCATTTACGCCACAAATTTCTTCGACTTAATCATGCAAGAATACCCAGACGAAGCATGCATATTTTGTAACAGGCTATAGTCACACTCTTAATGGAAGGAGGTACAGATTCAATGTCTTGTCGTTGCTGTACTCTTGAACAGTCTTCGAATGCTGAGGGTGAAGACAGCTACGTCATCTGTGATTTCGGTTCTTAAAAAAGTTTGTTTTTGCTCTAGTTTTTTTTTATCAGGAGCTATTATTGTTTTATGGTATCACTCCATAGTATTGAAACGTCCCCTTAGAAAAATTATAAATGACTGTACTTAAACTGACACACAATATTTTTAGCGCAACGCAATCTGGCTTTGAAAAATCCCTACATAAGAATGGCTCTGACTAACAATAACCTATACCTTTCATGAATCACTTACCTCACAAAAATCTTCGTTACTCGAACTACTGCAATACAGCGAGCGCCACTACTGCCAGCTAAATAAAAGATTCTAAATACTGAAGGGACTAACTACTGATAGGCATAGTTAGCAAAATGAAAGATTTTGATAAAGAACAAACAATGTATTTACCTTAATAGTGTTCAAAAGTCATAATATATATAGCAGTTCATGACATGCAGTCTTACAAATTTACTGTCTCTGATGGGCACACGTCCAGATCATCCGCTCTCAAAACTCCACCATTTCTCTACCCACATCCACCACCACTGGCGGCTCACCTCCTACAGCGCAACGCTACGCGCTGTTAATAGCCAACTGCCCAAAACTACAATAGCAAATTCCAACAATGCCACCCAGCCACAGACTGCACACAGCACAGCCAGTGATTTTCATACAGAGCGCTACGTGGCGGTGGCGTTACCAATATAAGAACCTAAACAGCCTACTTACATAGCCTCCATGCTCCGCACAAAAAATTTTACAAATTTTTTTGTGCAGTAGCCAATACAGATTTGAAAAAAAAAATTTATAATTGCAATAACAAAGAAATCAAATGCACACACTTATCGATACAATGTTGGTCAAAAGCTAAAATTTTCTCACAGTCCATAAAGACAGTCCTGATCATTAATCACAGTAAAATTGCAGTGTTTTTCTCAAAGTTTGAGCAGTAAAAGAAAATGCACACTGAAGTAGTGGAGTTCCATGCTGTCTTGAAGAAGTAGTGTTGTCCTTCCAACGGAAAGACAGTGCTGACTCTTGACATGCAGACAGGTAATGGGCCACAACAGAGCAAACCCACAGCAGAGTCTGTCGAAGTTTTGAGGAATATTGGTAGGTAGGTCATCACAGAGCAGACCCACTGTAGTCCTGCTAGAGAGTATGGTATTGGTTGACCATTAAAGGTGCAGACCCACTGCAGTCTTTGCAGTAATAATGGTATTGGTGGGCCATCAAAGATGCAGACCCACTGTAGTCCTTGTAGAGACGGCTTGCAGCCATCTGTTGCAACTGTGCAGGTGCGCAATCACCATTGAACAGTCTTGCCGTTAATATTGCAAGTCCATAGACCACCACTTGTGAACTCACAAAGTTTTTGGAATTGTCCTTAGAACCAGCAATGCTGTTAACCAGTCCCTTGCTGAATTATTAACACACATGCAAACACTAACAGTTCCAACTTCTCACATATTGTGCATATACTATGACCAACAGAAACGTGTGCAGTGAAATGAAACTTAATTTGAAGAACTGGTGTCTTTACAATTATAAATTTACAACATAAGACTACAATTACAAAGGTACAAAATACGAGTACATCATTAAAGAACATAACAATACAGATATCATTTGTAGTAGTACAGGCTTTACAAAAGAATATAAATAAACATATACATCAGTGTTACAGGAATTAAGACATAAATAAATATATAAAAGGTCAGAATAACTTTCAAAACATCAACTTCACACTTGAGCATTAAAACAAAACAGAATAAACGTCTAAACATCTTTACAAAGAAAATAACATATTATAAATGCAAATTATATTTGAGGATAACAGTATTCCTCATCATAGTGAATGTAGCTGAGGATTAGAGAAATTCTGCAACATAAACCTTATCAGATAAACACATAGAGACGAGAAGAACACAAATACACAAGGTACATAGACATATAATGGAATAGCACAAAAGGACGGGACCGGATTTGTTTTCAGTGTGACGTTTGGTACTGCAGTCCAACCCAAAACTTCATTTCATAAATGTTTCCTCTTATTTAACTTTTTTTCACACCTTGTCAATGCATTACTTCCAATTCATCACAACTCATTCTCTTATGTAGCCTACCCCCTCTTAAGCTGACTTAAATCTACTGAGCTCAGATGCTAAACTAAGGGACAAGGCAATGCAGCAGCACAAAACAATTAACACAACTAGGGATGACAAATAAAGCAAATTGGCAAAGCAAGCAGCAATAAAAATAAATTAGCAAAGCAAATGCAATATTACAACTAATGTAAGGCAATGTGCAGCAAACAAGAAAAATAAATCAGTAGTAAAACTGGCTTAACAGAGTAATATAAAGTGAAATTGAGTAGCACTATGCCTGGCAAACAGCAGAAGCAAATGCTGTAACTTATATCTAAACATGACAAAGCTCAAGCAGAAAAAATATTACAGTAGAGATGGCCATGTCTAATACCTAAGTCAGAACTTAACACTAGAGTGATGCATCACCTTGAATTACTCTACGAAACAAGTTACCGAGTCATTGACAAAATTACGTATGCAATTTCTGTGAAGGGAAATGTCTTTTTGTGTTCCCTCGTTTTTTTGGAAGTAGATCATAAAATTATTATTTACAGGATCTGTAGGCATAAAATATCTATATTAGTACATCTATTAAATTTCATTTTAACCAATGCTGCAGTGCAGCTAGAAATTAGATATTAAACAAATTGAGAAATCTCTCAACTAGAAAGACAATAGATGTAAAATGTTTCTCAACATTTCATTAGGGATTTTAGTAAATATCATAAATTAAGAGCTCCACAGTGTTATCATATGTTTTCAAGTTCGAGCGTGTCGTATTTGCGATGCTTTCTACAAAGAAATGTCAATAGCAAGGATAATGGCCTCCTTTTTTCTCCACCTGTGCCTCTGAAAACCACACACTAATGGCTTTTTTTTTTTCAGGTGACTGTCGCTCAGATGGGCCTCCAAAGCACATTACATCAAGGTCATCTACCATCTTACTGAAATATTTACGATAGCAGTTTGCACTATAGTGACAGTCTCATACAAAAAAATTCCACAGGTCGAGAATTTGCGTTACAAATGTGTAGAAACAAAAACCTATAAATATAAGTGTTCAAAAATTTTCGCCGGCATTGTGATACATTCACGCATTTACACACATTTCATAACTCTTAAAGTATGATTCTTGGTTTCCAACATCCTTTTCATAAATCAGAGTCCTTAACTACTACTGATTATTCCTTACCTTATTACACATATACATATTCATCAACACGTCTTCAATATTTCATCATAATAAATATATAGCATAGTCAGATTCCTCATATAGCATCATCTCATTGATCATAAACATACCTCAACAGCATAATACACATTGTCGTCGTAATAATAACATCACAACACCTCAGTCAAATCTCAAAAACGTCGTAGCTTTCTGCAATAATTTCAAAACCTAAAAAAAAAAAAATTCTCTGCTCATTTCAATAGTGTCATCTGCCTCAAACGTACTTTAAAAATTATGATCCCATACCAAATACATCATTCAAAGCTCTCACAGTATCACAATGGTTCCGAAGAAATATGAACAGTTCACAAAGTACAGACAAAATACAATTTCATAAGTGTGAAGTTATCCAACGGTGTAATTGCGTAAGCATCTATCACTGACGTAGTAAAAAAACACGTTTGTCTCTCAGTTAAATGATCAGATAGCTGTGTAATTTATGTGTTAGAGAAATATGGTACCTATGTGTAAAGTTGTATAAGCAAATACCACATTAGCTAGGGCTCCTTGTGCTTGCCAGACACATGGTACACATAGAAAGCGTGTACCCCCCTGAGGATTAATGTAATTATACCCTCAGGTGTTACAGATAACAGCAATGGAATGAAATGTATCACGAGAAACCTGTGTATATTTGTATTTCAAAAATCCTTAAACATAAATGTTTTAAGTACAAAATTAATCACTCAAATACGTGTCCTGTAGCGCTAAATGTTCGTCTTGCTGTAAGATAATTCTGTCGAAGTGCATAAACAATAGGTACGCTAATTATAGAAACTACAAGAAAAAATCAGGAGATGGCAGTGAGGTATCCTCAGCTAAGGGTCGACATATGAAACGTCCCCTTATAAAAATTATAAATGACTGTACTTAAACTGACACACAAAATTTTTAGCGCAACGCAATCTGACTTTGAAAAATCCCTACAAAAGAATGGCCCTGACTAACAATAACCTATACCTTTCATGAATCACTTACCTCACAAAAATCTTCGTTACTCGAACTACTGCAATACAGCGAGCGCCACTACTGCCAGCTAAATAAAAGATTCTAAATACTGAAGGGACTAACTACTGATAGGCGTAGTTAGCAAAATGAAAGATTTTGATAAAGAACAAACAATGTATTTACCTTAATAGTGTTCAAAAGTCGTAATATATATAGCAGTTCATGACATGCAGTCTTACAAATTTACTGTCTCTGATGGACACACGTCCAGATCATCCGCTCTCAAAACTCCGCCATTTCTCTACCCACATCCACCACTACTGGCGGCTCACCTCCAACTGCGCAACGCTACGCACTGTTAACAGCCAACTGCCCAACACTACAATAGCTAATATTACAACAATGCCACCCAGCCACAGACTGCACACAGCACAGCCAGTGATTTTCATACAGAGCGCTACGTGGCGGTGGCGTTACCAATATAAGAACCTAAACAGCCTACTTACAGTATGTTTAAGGATTTCTGCCTGTTGCTTTGTACTAACGACATTACTATGTTTAAGACTGAGACGGCTTTGTTTATACTGAAAACGAACTACTATCATGTTGCTGAATGTATAAGAGATGAAAATAACCTTAATTTACAAAGCCATTGATCACCGAAAATAATTTAATTAATTAAACTGTGAGGTACCCAATTTTACCCTAATTTTCCCTACGTACAATTCGCGACAAATCATTGCAAAATGGTAGGCCTAAGACACTACAGAGCAATCGTAATCAAGTACCCATTACTTTACTGTCTGTACTTTCGCAAATCAATCTTTGTTCTACCGCACTGCGAAAGAACAGTAGCCGCTGACTTAGTTTAATGTTGCCCTTAAAGCGGGAAGAATCACCGTCGCTTTTCAGTGTTCTTTCCTGGCTTCTGATTTATCTCGGACGCCACCCAGAATGCAAGAATGTACGAGGCGGATGTCATTTATTACGGGCGCAGATATACGACTTACAGTTGCTCCGAACAATGGAACAATAAGCCACTTTTTTTATCCACGGATGTTTATCATTTACTACAATGGTGTTACAGCGATTTAAATCGAGCTGCGTGTTTTGCTGGTCGAGCTATAAATCGTCTGTAAATCGCACTTGTAGTCGTTGATGGTCATAACCGGCTGCCTGGCTGCTTTTTGCAGTCTCGAGTGGCGCTCCACAGCTGTTACCAGAAGCTGCATTGTCTCCATCTTCAGGCTGCGTATTTGCTGATTAATATTAAGTCATTTTTAACGAGTTTTGGGCCTCGATTAGCTTTGGGAGATTGGACAAGAAGAAGTCAATACAAGAGTCCATTCAGTTTTGCACTTGTTTCTCATGCTTCATTCCAGACCGTCCCCTTGGTCATCTGTATTGCTTAATCTTATATGAGCATCTAAAAGTAATTACAAAAGCTGTAACGTGTTTCATTCTTTCATGTCACACTAATCATTTGCCAAAATATATTGCAGATAATAATTAAAGCGTTTTCTGCTACAGACACGTGGGTTATTGTTCAGTTTCCCAGATAAAGTGATGTGTTCCATTCGTCTTTGATGGTCAGATGTAGAGCGGCTAGACTTTGTATGTGTTCTTTATTAGGAATGAGACCGCACGGCGATCGGAGTTTTACATATTTGGTACTTGAAGTTTGAAACTCAATATCAGTTTCCAAAAACAGTTTGATACGACTGTCAAAAATTCTCTGAAAAATCGACTTTGAAGTTTTCTGGGAGTGTTTAATACACTAAACTAAGATTGACCATCACTGCGGACTTTTGTTGTCAAAACCTGAGACGTTTTGCAGACGCAATCCAAGAATAAAGACCAACAAGAGTTCGTGAACTGATGCTACTCCACGAAAACCTGGATATGTGGAAGAATGCTCTCCTTCCATATTGGGGTATGGGTTCTATTCTTGCCCACAGTAAATTTTTGAACAAAGTTACATGTTCTACGAGCATTTCTGTGAAGCTTAAAATGCATAAAGATGAAAAAAAAAATAATTTGTAATATTTTTAATTTAAACAGTGTTATAAACAAACTTTTATAAAGGGACTGATGATCCTGTAGTTTGGACCCTTTATACCCTAAGCCAACCAAACTTTTATAAACTATGAGTAATTAAGAAGTTATTTAATTAGAAATAGGAAGATATACATTTTTCGTAAAATGAACCATTAGATATGTGTTAATTAACGTTTCATGAATTTTATATTCCAATGACGTAGGTATCTGAACTGAAAAGAAAGATGAAAATATTAATGACCGAAACGAGATTCAAACCAGCGATCCAGCGATTACATATTACATTTCGAGAGTCTTAACAGTTCAAGGAAATAATCACCTTGTGGTGTTACAGATGTTCTTGTTATATCCGTGCTTGCTACGAAAATATGATGAGGAATTACGTCTTGTGCAGGACACATTTTTTCTATTGTGACAAAATAAAACACCTACAGCCGTCTTTATGATTTTATTTTATTTTGTTGCAAGCAGTTTCAACGCTTCAGTGCGTCATCTTCTGGCTGTTGTTGATGCGGCACTGGTTGATATGATCCCTGTATATATCACATCAGTTGCCAGCATTACTGGATACGTAGGTAATGTGTCAGCATTGCAAGCATAAACTGGCAGCTGATGGCTGGAGTGCTGACACATTACCTACGTATCCAGTAATGCTGGCAACTGATGTGATATATACAGGGATCATATCAACCCGTGCCGTGTCAACAACAGCCTGAAGATGACGAATTGAAGCGTTGAAACTGGATGCAACAAAATAAAATAAAATCATAAGGACAGCTGTAGGTGTTTTATTTTGTCACAATAGTAAACGGCCGTCGTCCCAGAGACCTCCTGCCAAAAGGATGGACATAGAAAAACATTTTTTTCTGTTTTGCTTCACCCAGACATGTTTCAGCACTTTTTGTGCTATATTCAGTGAGTTCTTTTTTATTTTCTAACTTACATGATTCTATTGAACATTTATTTTGGTAGCTATTCTGCTGCACAGTCTACAACATCTCCGGGTTTTGATATTGTGGTGCTTTCTCATATGTTGTTGGCGAAGTGAATAGGCTGATTTCGTGACCATCGGAGAAAGTGCAGTGTCAAGCGACCATAGATCACGAAATCAGCCTATTCACTTCGCCAATAACATATGAGAAAGTACCACAATATCAAACCCATGAGATGTTGTAGATTGTGTAGCAGAATAGTTACCAAAATAAATGTCCAATAGCATCATGTAAGTTAGAAAATAAAAAATAACCCACTGAAGATAGCACAAAAAGTGATGAAACATGTCTGCATGAAACAAAAAAAAAAAAGGTGTCTTTCATAATTCGGAATTCCTCATGCTATTCAAGGAAATGCTCGTGGAACACTTTAGTTTAAAAATCTGCATCGGATAGAAATCGAACCATCTCTTTCCACATGGCAGGCGTGCATGCCATAGAGCTACTCTTCTTGTCAAAATGCCGATCTTACTTTAGGCTGCAAACGACGCTCAGAAAACTTCAAACTCTATATTTTCGAAATATTTTTGAGTGTTACATTGACGTGATTTGTGATATTGATATATGAGTTCTGAACTTCACACATCATAATTTGGTGTTCTTGTAAATATCGAATATGCCACGAGAGTCAAAATGTCGTTTCGTTACTATCAGAAACGTTTCGGTACTCGTATCGTTCCTTCTCCGCATACAGTTCGTGCCCTAAGCAGGTATCTTCTGTAGCTTTCGTACCCTTCCACTTCCTTGCCCTCTGCAGACTCGAAGGACACGTCTTCTTCTCCGTGTGCACTTTGTGCCTATTCGGTAATTTTCGAATTCCTCAGTACCTTAGTCTCAGCAGAGTACGTCGGTAGAGATACGGAGTGCCGAATACATTTTTTCATGGATCATGTTTTCTATTCCACGGACAGTTCGTGTCCGGATCGGACAAAGTCGGCAGCATTCGTAAACCTCCCAGATGTAGATGTATATGTAGACGTGCTTCGTCGTCCTGTGAATTCAGACGCCTTGTACGACCAGTAGACGGCGCGAGTGATTTATGCGAGAGCAGTACGTCTGAAACATCAATTATTTCGACCTACCTACTTCCCTTACAATGTGTTCAGTTCGGTTGTTAAATTACGTTGTGTTCGGGGCGAAGTGTGAAGATTCTGTTTTACAACAACCCGTTATACAATTCGTATCAGTTTGCAGTAAAGTTTGTTTTGTACATTTTCTCATCATGTATTGTAATAATAATAATAATAATAATAATGGCGTGTGACGAGTGCCTCCCGTCGGGTAGACCGCTCGCCTGATGCAAGTCTTTTCGATTTGACGCCACTTTGGCGACTTGCGCGTCGATGGCGAAAAACACATACAGAGGAAAAAAACTGACAAGAGAGCTATATAGAAGTTGGGTTGGTAAGTCATTCCGCACCCATCTTATTCACCTTATCTCGCTCCCTCAGATTTTCACCATTTCGGCTCTGCATCGAACAACCTTAAAACAAATTCCTTTCATGATGAAAACGCTCTCCGAACGTGGTTCACCCGTTCTTCGCTTCAAAGACACGAACTTTATACAGTCCTGGAATCGAAAAGTTACTCCCACGTTGGCAGGCTGTTGTAAGTAGTGAAGGACAATATATTATTGATTACCAAACGCTCTGGTATGTGTATCTTTTGAGTTTATTAAACTTATGGAAAAACGCCGCAAAATTATGCACCTACCTAATGCAATAATAAATAAAACTGACGTCGTCATAAATAATACGTTGAATGTATTCCCACTTAGCGACAGTAGTTAAGCGATATTCCCGAAATGCACGACTCGACGCTTGAACAACATCTTTACACTACAGGCCAGTCCAAAGCTTCCCAATGTTACTGACTTTCAATTACAGTTATGCTTGTAATGTTGAGGAATGGCGTAAATGATGGTTCCTCGAGATGATTGACATTGTTTATTAAACTGAAAGAGCTAGAGGTTGTAGAGAGTTTCAGAGAGAGCATTAGGGAACGACTGACAAGAAGGGGGGAAAGAAATGCAGTAGAAGAAGAATGGGTAGCTTTGAGAGATGAAATAGTGAAGGCAGCAGGGGACGAGTAGGTAAAAATACGAGGGCTTGTAGAAATCCTTGGGTAACACAAGAGATATTGAATTTAATTGATGAAAGAAGAAAATGTAGAAATGCAGTAAATGAAGCAGGCAAAAAGGAAAACAAATGTCTCGAAAATGAGATCGACAGGAAGTGCAAAATGGCTGATCATGGATGGCTAGATGACAAATTTAAGGATGTAGAGACATACATCACTAGGGATAAGATAAGTACTACCTACATGAAAACTAGGGAGACCTTCGGAGAAAAGAGAACCAGTTGATGAAAAACCAGTTCTAAGCAAAGGAGGGAAAGCAGAGAGGTGGAAGGAGTATATAGAGGGTCTAAACAAGAGTGAAGTACTTGAGGGCAGTATTATGGAAATGGATGAGGACGTGGAAGAAGATGAAATGGGAGATATGGTATTGCGTGAAGATAAAAGTCGAAACATGGCCACAGGAGTAGACAACATTCTATTAGAACTACTGATTGCCTTGGGAGAGCCACAGAACTCCACCATCTGGTGAGCAAGATGTATGATACAGGCGAAAAACCCTCGCACTTCAAGAAGAAATAATAATTCCATCCGCAAAGAAAGCAGGTGTTGAGAGGTGTGAAAATTACCGCAATATCAGTTTAATAATATTGGCCGGCCGGAGTGGCCGAGCGGTTCTAGGCGATACAGTCTGGAACAGCGCGACCGCTACGATCGCAGGTTCGAATCTTGCCTCGGGCATGGATGAGTGTTAGGTAAGTTATGTTTAAGTAGTTCTAAGTTCTAGGGGACCGATGACCTCAGAAGTTAGGTCCCATAGTGCTCAGAGCCATTTGACCCATTTTTTTCAGTTTAATAACTCACGGCTGCAAAACGCTAACACGAATTTTTTACAGACGAATGGAAAAACTAATAGAAGCCGACCTCGGGGAAGGTTAGTTTCGATCCCGTAGAAATGTTGGAATACGTGAGGCAATACTGACCCTACGACTTACTTTAGAAGGTAAGACAAACCTACGTTTCCAGCTTTTGTAGACTTAAAGAAAGCTTTTGACAATGTTGACTGGAATACTCTCTTACAAATTCTGAAGGTGGCAGGGGTCAAATACAAGGAGCGGAATGCTATTTACTATTTGTACGGACACCAGATGGCAGTTATAAGAGTCGAGGGGCATGAAATGGAAGCAGTGGTTGGGAAGGGAGTAAGACAGGGTGGTTGTAGCCTATCCCCGACGTTATTCAATCTGTATATTGCGCAAGCAGTTAAGGAAGCAAAAGGAAAAATTCGGAGAAGGAATTAAAATCCATGGAGAAGAAATAAAATCTTTGAGGTTCGCCGATGAAATTGTAATTCTGTCAGAGACAGCAAAGGATCTGGAGGAGCAGTTGAACGAAATGGGCAGTGGCTTGAAAGGAGGATATAAGGTGAACATCAACAAAAGAAGAACGAGGAGAGTGGAATGTAGTCGAATTAAGTGTGGTGATGCTGAGGGAATTAGGTTAGGAAATGAGACACTTTAAGTAATAGATGAGTTTTGTGATCTGGGGAGCAAAATAACTGATGATGGTCGAAGTAGAGAGGAAATAAAATTTAGACTGGCAATGGCAAGGAAAGCGTTTCTGAAGAAGAGAATTTTGTTAACATCGAGTATAGATTTCAGTATCAAGAAGTCTTTCCAGTGTAGCCATGTATGGAAGTGAATCATGGGCGGTAACAAATTTAGACAAGAAGTAATAGAAACTTTCGAAATGTCGTGTTACAGAAGAATGCTGAAGATTAGATGAGTAGGTCAAGTAACTTAACAGGAGGTACTGAATAGAAACGGGGAGAAGAGTAATTTGAGGCACAACTTGACTGGGTAACATGGAGAGCTGCATCAAACTAGTCTCTGGACTGAAGACCACAACAACAATAACGCTACGTCTGGACAACTCAAAGAGTTGTAGACGGGCGATAATAGGCCTAATGACGTTACATGCCAAGGATACCAGTTTAAATTACTAAGTACTGCTGATTCATATCTACACTCCTGGAAATTGAAATAAGAACACCGTGTATTCATTGTCCCAGGAAGGGGAAACTTTATTGACACATTCCTGGGGTCAGATACATCACATGATCACACTGACAGAACCACAGGCACATAGACACAGGCAACAGAGCATGCACAATGTCGGCACTAGTACAGTGTATATCCACCTTTCGCAGCAATGCAGGCTGCTATTCTCCCATGGAGACGATCGTAGAGATGCTGGATGTAGTCCTGTGGAACGGCTTGCCATGCCATTTCCACCTGGCGCCTCAGTTGGACCAGCGTTCGTGCTGGACGTGCAGACCGCGTGAGACGACGCTTCATCCAGTCCCAAACATGCTCAATGGGGGACAGATCCGGAGATCTTGCTAGCCAGGGTAGTTGACTTACACCTTCTAGAGCACGTTGGGTGGCACGGGATACATGCGGACGTGCATTGTCCTGTTGGAACAGCAAGTTCCCTTGCCGGTCTAGGAATGGTAGAACGATGGGTTCAATGACGGTTTGGATGTACCGTGCACTATTCAGTGTCCCCTCGACGATCACCAGTGGTGTACGGCCAGTGTAGGAGATCGCTCCCCACACCATGATGCCGGATGTTGGCCCTGTGTGCCTCGGTCGTATGCAGTCCTGATTGTGGCGCTCACCTGCACGGCGCCAAACACGCATACGACCATCATTGGCACCAAGGCAGAAGCGACTCTCATCGCTGAAGACGACACGTCTCCATTCGTCCCTCCATTCACGCCTGTCGCGACACCACTGGAGGCGGGCTGCACGATGTTGGGGCGTGAGCGGAAGACGGCCTAACGGTGTGCGGGACCGTAGCCCAGCTTCATGGAGACGGTTGCGAATGGTCCTCGCCGATACCCCAGGAGCAACAGTGTCCCTAATTTGCTGGGAAGTGGCGGTGCGGTCCCCTACGGCACTGCGTAGGATCCTACGGTCTTGGCGTGCATCCGTGCGTCGCTGCGGTCCGGTCCCAGGTCGACGGGCACGTGCACCTTCCGCCGACCACTGGCGACAACATCGATGTACTGTGGAGACCTCACGCCCCACGTGTTGAGCAAGTCGGCGGTACGTCCACCCGGCCTCCCGCATGCCCACTATACGCCCTCGCTCAAAGTCCGTCAACTGCACATACGGTTCACGTCCACGCTGTCGCGGCATGCTACCAGTGTTAAAGACTGCGATGGAGCTCCGTATGCCACGGCAAACCGGCTGACACTGACGGCGGCGGTGCACAAATGCTGCGCAGCTAGCGCCATTCGACGGCCAACACCGCGGTTCCTGGTGTGTTCGCTGTGCCGTGCGTGTGATCATTGCTTGTACAGCCCTCTCGCAGTGTCCGGAGCAAGTATGGTGGGTCTGACACACCGGTGTCAATGTGTTCTTTTTTCCATTTCCAGGAGTGTATTAAGAACACCCTTCGTATACCAGGCTTCCTGTTCGTTATCCTCTAAAGCAACATAACTTAGGGAACTATAATCATATTAACATGCTCTTTCCTCAGTTTTAAAAAGAGCCGTTTCCATACATACTTGTCACTGAAACGTGTAAAATGGCTCTGAGCACTATGGGACTTAACTTCTGAGGCATCAGTCGCCTAGAACTTAAAACTAATTAAACCTAACTAACCTAAGGACATCACACACATCCATGCCCGAGGCAGGATTCGAACCTGCGATCGTAGCGGTCGCTCGGTTCCAGTCTGTAGCGCCTAGAACCGAACGGCCACTCCGGCCGGTCTGAAACGTGTAAGTTCGCACATGTGTGTGTGTGTGTTGAGAGGCACCCACTTGCCTTTCTCATACTGTGGCATCAAGCAGTCAGGCCTGCAAGATGGGTGGTTTGCCAAGCGAGTGGATTAGCAACATGAATTCTCGTATCTTACGATTTTGTTATAAATTATCCTACTGCATGAATAATACGCAGCGGAAACACGCATCTGACTATGGAACTCTGTCTGCACACTACGCACTGGCAATACCACACTTACTTTTTGTCTTTGATTTAACGGCTTTTATACAAATTCGGGACATTATGATAACATACAATTTAATGAAATAGGCCACTAATCTCTTTCTTTTCACTATTTGATTTATTCATTAGCACACAAATTCTACAACCTACGACAATATCATAAGAGAATTTCCATACTACGGTCTCGTAATCTATCTACCACAACTGTGCACTCCCTGGATCGGATGGTGGATCTTTTATTATACCTCACACTTCGCCTCTCACAATCATTCTCCAGAAACATTCCTCCAGATCGAGCGATGCAGAAGGAACAGGCATACCCACAAAATCTTCCGAAACTACCTTGCTACTCCCATGCAAAACACACATATTCAAATTACAAGACATACCCAATACAACAATCTGAAATAATACACAAGAACCGTTACAACTTCATCATTTTCCGCTTTCCCACTTCAATCAATATTTAACCCAGTTTCACTCGACACTGCCCCAATTTGTAATTCCAGTTTCCTACTGTGAACTCTGGAGATAAACGCTCGTCTTCCTGTGCAATGCAAGCCAAGTGGCGTTGCTGGAAAAACGGCCGACTCACCTTGATTTTCTCTCAGAGTTTAAATTCAGCGTCACACGGAATGATATTTCTTAAATACTTCAATTTATGATACACACGCAATTCTTAAATATATCAGCTTATTGTACACACGCTATTAATTCTCAAATATTTCAGCTTATGGTACACACGATATTAATTCTTAAATATTTCAGCTTATTGTACCCACGCTAGTATCTCAACTTATAACTACACGTGGTCCCTTTGTGACCGTTGGTTTACTATAATCCCTTTAAAATTACCTGCCTCACTTTGTAATTTTCCCCACAAAAGATCCTAGGAAAGAGAAATGATTAGTTCTAACTACTCTTAAGTATTCCACATCCATACCATGCCTCCACGCTTTCATTACGGAGCACAACAAAAAACAGGTCTTCACAGCAGAAGGTTCAGCGCCAGAGTGCCGAGTCTGAAACATGGCCGTCTTTTCGTTCTCTCGCACCTCTCTCGAAGTGGGAGAAGCACCTTGCTACCTTATTGGTCGGCCACATTTCAAACGCTCAAAAGCTCTGGTAACTTCCATCTCTTTGGTCTCACCAAAGGTACCCAAAGGATCGACTCAAAGATGCTCATATCGATTCACTATCTGTGGTTAGCAGACGACCATACATTCATTCATTTACACCACACAGATCTCACCAAACGGGATGTAGGGATTTATTTTGCGGAAGTGCACATGTGATCAATTAAATAAATAACTTGTCATTCTTTCCCACACTGGTATCCGGCTTCGCTGTATTAATTGAAATTATTGAGTTACTTTTACACAAAAAATGTCTTGTTCTGACAAGAATTTCGTACCTATTCTCAATGTTGGGCGGTACTGTACCCTTTCATCACCGGCTACCCATGCAGAAAAAAATGGCACGGTACTATCCTTGCAATGCGAGGGTAGTTCCGAACATTTTTTTTTTTTTTTTAAGAAAACTGTATTAAAACAAACGTAGCAATTCATCAAAATAACCAGGAGGAGACCTTAGCCCCTGGTGACCTCAAATAGACGACCAAATTATATTGTACTCTCCACAATCCGGAGTAACGTACACATACAAATATATAACAATCCACATGACAAATAAAACATCACATCATAGAAATGAAAAAATAATATTGAGATAAAAATTTGCTTTAGTTACTGGGATCTTCGTTACTCATGAAATTTTAAATGGCTCACCGTCCAAACACAGAGCAAGTAATCTGACATTCATAAATTGCGCTGTAAAAACCCTTACATAGCAAAGTCTAAATACAAAACAAAATCAACAAAAGAAAAAAAATTCGTACACTAGTTACACGTAGAATGTCAGGCTCCATACCATTACTCTAAAATATACCTCAAACCTACAGAGAAATAAAAACTGAGAAGAAAAACAATAAAATATTCCACAAGTTACATACTGGTTACGTAATATAGTTCGTCTAAGACATCATGTCACACCTCATTAACTATCATCACCTAAACAATTGCCACAGCTACTCGACAGTGAGTTTAACCTTATCCTATATCCATCAGTACAAATACCTGCTGCTGAGCTAGTCAGTCCATCAACTTTGATCAATACTCGCAACAAATAGTTTATCAATAAGTGCTTGAATCCACCAGTAGCTCTCTTATCTTACTCTACTGTTCATTTCTCTGTTGTCACACATATAGACGACAAGAACTTGCATTTCGACTAGCCTTCGTTACACTTTAATGTGAAATATCACCACTGTGATAATAGAAATAAGTGGCTTCAGTCAAAACACCAACAAGATTATTACCATGCACGACATCAAAATACATCAGTTAATTCCGATATTTGTTGTGCAATGCAAATTCTTCTCCCCTGTGACAACCTTACTGATAAATGCTACAAGGGCCGCTACGTTAGTATTACGCCACTGGCTAATAGTTAAAGCATCATTGTACCAAATATTCTAATACACATGCTACGTGAACTTGATAACCCAGAACAAACCAAAAAACAAACACTAACTATTCTAAACACAATTATTAATAAAATACAATTACGCTTGCTGTCCCTTCAGGAATGAAACATATAAAAAAAAAACATTTACACAATTACAAATACATTATTCCCTATCTTGCGAGTCACACGGAAACATTTCATTCTGTGATTTTCTTGGGGTCAAAAAGTTGCTGATAGTTTTCCTAGAACCACTGTCTCGGTGTCAAAGCTCTCCCATGGTTACCCGGACGAAAGTCTTTGAGTCACTCAATTCGGCATTTTGAACACGCACTGAACAGTAAACTGTTTCTCTCATTAAACACAAATGTCATAGTCACTCTCAGAGTACCATCCACACGAATCTGTTCGTCCAAAAAAAATGGCCCTACAACTACTATTACCCACGGTTCTGTCCTTTCAGTTCATGGTGTAATTAAAAGTCGTAAGTTTCAACAAACAGCACTTATTCCCGCGCCAATCCAAGAAATGTCTCCTACTACAGACGCAAATGTCAATGTCCCACTCTAATTGTTCACCAAACGACAACTGTCCTCTAAGTATACCAAGTGTCCCACATGCAATTCACAAAGCACACTTAACAAGTCACTGCCAAAAGTTTATGGATCCCACCATTCAGTGGTCAAGACAAAACAAAACAATCGTCCTGTCTGCTAAGGACAACATCTTTTCCACCTCTCACAATGTGGAAACACCAGTCCTTCACTTTCCACCTTATGGAAAGTCGCAGTCATCTTGTTTCACGGCTCCACAGTCCAGTACAAGTTAATAGCTGCAGGTAAAAAATGCTCGCCGGGCTCTGTCGCGCCTCGTCCATTCAGCAGTAGCGTCGCTGCGCGCGCCGTTGAGCAGAAGAAACCACCCGCTGTTGCCTCCGCGGGATACCTTCCCCAGTCGTAAGGGTGGCGGAACTCATGAATGGCCAGTGATACGTGCGTGTCGCCCCAGGCCGTTGACCTGCTGTAGCGGGCGCGTGGAGTGTACCTCGTCCCGACAATGGAGTGGGGAGTGCCGCGGCTGTGTCGCCTGTCGTCGTGGTGACGTCAGCTCGGCCCGTTAGCGGTATGGGCGTTACGACACCCAATTAGCCAGATCTTCCGTGCATCTCGCAACATTACAGACAAAAGGATATACAGCATTTAAATACTCATTGATTACATGTATTATCTATTAGCTACATTGGTAACAAAAGAATCTTTGTTCTAAAAAGAACATAAAATTATACACCCTAGTTTTCTACACAGACAACATACATTTATCTATCCTTTTTCTATAGATAGCCCACACTCGTGCTATTCTTTGTACCTGTCGTCCCTCATACAAAACATGAAGGTGTAAAATAAAGAACAAAATGAATAAGAAACAATCTATACAACTCATAATTACAATACAAAATAGTAAACTACTCTAACATCCTATCACAGTGAAAAATATTAGAAACTGTTGATTCTCACGCTACAATATACAATGAACCTTTTGTGCTTATGACACACTGAAATTAAAATCCCTTGAAAGTGTTCTAACAAAAAAATGAGAAAATAATCTACACAACTCTCAATTACCTACCACATGTTATTAAATAGTAAACTACTTTAACATCCTAACACAATAAACATTTTAGAAACTGGTGACTTTAAATCTACAACATATAATGCACCTCTGTGCTTGTGACAGACTGAAAATTCGTATCTCTTCACATACTTTACATTTCATTATATATAACAACGTTTCTAGGACACGTATGACAGATCCTGACCTCACATCAAGGTTCATCCCAACAAACAATAAAACACAATAATCTTTTAGTTATGGATCGGTAGCATCCCCTTTTCAGGAGTGTGCGCATTGATCACACTACTCTACGACTCTCACTCACCAGACATCACATTTTCCCTCTCATTCATTCCATTAACACACTAACAGAATAGGTCTAGAAGTCAGCTAACCTTAACACCACCACACTCACTACAACATACCATACCTTTGCTCCCTTATACTCAACCACATAACACATGAAGCTGTTTCGGAGATAGCTTTCCAGTCTCCGAATTCGTCCTTTCACTCTGGCACCTCTCTCCATCGGCTTACCTCTGCATTCACTTTATGCTAATATCAACCTAGAATTGCGACATTTCATCTAAGAACAAAAAATACACAAATTATTCATCCTGCAAAAAATAGCTGTACACATTCTTGGTACCGTTTTGATTAGTTATACTGGTACGAGGCTTCAACAACAACAAAAAATATTTTTCTCAAATCGCAATTGTTATGCTAAGAATTAGATCTACACCTACATTACATCTTTCGTCAGTATTCCACAACGTTCACCATCTGGGTCTCATACTCCCTTTACGTCCTTTCACATTGTGCAGTTGTCCTCATCTCTTCATTCGTATTTCGGCTCTCCGTCCGTCCATTACTCCATCATTTCCTGGTCTTCCTTCGCCATTGGCATCAATCTCTATTGCAGCATACACAGGCCTCTCTGTAACATACATCTAAGACATCTCCACATTATTCAATTCTACTCACCTTTATTTTACCGCTGCTTCACCACGTCGAATCTCCCTTCATCATTCACACTGCTTCACGTCGATTCTCTCCTCAAAAATTCACCTTTATCCACTACTATTTATCACGTCGCTTCTCTATCTACCATCTTTATTCACTCATTAATCATCACGTCGTTTCTGCTTGATCCTTATTCATACGACAAAAAAAACACGTACATACACCACTCTGTCGACTCCTGTTCATGACTCATTTGACCAGTCTATTCCGTCATACTTCCTGACATCCCACCTGAAAATTCTTATGTTCGATTTGACCCTGCACAACGTTACACACCACAAATAAATACACTGACTATCTACCATAAATTACCTACTTTAGATCTATCCTTAACTTTTCCATAATTTGATGTTGGAAATGTGATGAAGCCCACGAGATTGTTTTCCCTTGATCGTCTCAATCAGTACAGCATTTTCATGTACAATCCGCCTCACTCTGAAAGGTCCACTATACACAATAAAGAATTCGCTAGTTAGGAATCTGTGCTTACACGAAAATTAAATGTGTGCCGAGAATATACAAGCTGGGAGAATTGGGCAGCCCAAGTGTTAGAAACTTAGGTGCTAGTGGCCTCTCTCACTAACACCAGATTTCGAACAACCATACACAGCACTTCATTATAACTGTCACCACGACAATGACATACTATAGATCAGATGGCATCTAATTTGAAAACTTCGATCACAATGTTTACCTCTTACATTACTTGTTTAGTATCTACAATAGTCGAATCACACTAATTCAACTGGACTCATTGGCATTATTACATAACAATTCTTTTACTTTACTGTTCGAAATAAAATTTGCAAATTTTACTGAGATACCAGCCTAACAGATTCCATTACTGCCGTTTTATTCTCTGATCAGAAGTATGGTATTTTCATTCCTCATTTCTCTGTTGAGTTTGTCTGCTACATAGACAATTTTCAGTGCCAGCTGCATGTGTTTTAGAGCAAGATATTAAGGGCTGATATGTTGGATTAGTTTCTCCTATTTTTCAATCTATTACGACATGAATGAAATGCCTGGATTCCACGCTCTCCTGTCATTATGATAGTTTCTGCCGTTCCTATCCTCGACACTAACTGACCTATGAGTCGTGTCTCCGTTCACGATATCGCTCTCATTACCCAAGTGTTGAAATGACGCGGAATCGTCTAAGCCTCTGCCTGCCATCACTATACCTCTGCGCAATTTCACTGGCAACTTCGTTATATGGATCCTAATGAACTCCGCTGGTTCGTATGTCACATCCAAGTACCTGTTTCGTCTGAACATCTCCTGATAGCATGACACTGAATCCCTTATACCACATTCGTTACGATTTGGCATCATCAATATGCTTTGCGTAACCTGGTCCTGCTTACTTTTCGACCAGAATTCATTTAAATAGCTACTACAGTCTTTAAGGTCTTCCTGCATTTTCGCTCTAGCCTCGTCCCTCAAATAGTTATACACAAACTTCGTTTTGCGGAGCAGTCCCCTCGATGAAGGTAATGAATCTTGAAATTGAGACAGCCTTGGACTATACCCAGTTGAGTCTGCCACCTGTTTTATCCGACACAACCGTTCTTCTGACTCTGTGAATTCGTCTTCCTCTTTCTGCCTATTTTCGCCTTTTGAGTTTATCTCACTCTCCTTCTGCAATCTACCTGGTGGTGTGTCACCTCCGCTACTGCACGCTAATTGCAACTGTGCTAGTTCTTCACTATGTTTCCTACTTATTTCTAATTGTCCCTCTTTAAACTGTAATGGTGGTTGTATCTCCTCCTGATCGGCACAAACCTCTCGCTGCGTACTGTCAGAACCTGTCTCGCCTCTTATACTGATCTTTTCTACATCTGCGCTAATCGTATTCATTCTGACCACTACCTCTTCGATTCGCTCATCCGGCAAAACGTCCCTACGTTCTGTAACATCGCTCTCTATTGCACTTATTCGTACCTCCAGATTATTGGCTTTTTCTTTTACGGCATCACATACTTGCTTCAACGCATCCAGATTCTTCTCCCCCTCATCTAACCGATTATTAACTGCGGACAGACGCTCATCGATAACTGTGTGGAGCTTCCTCATTGCCTCTTTATTTCCCTTATCCATTACCTCCAATCTTTCCTTATTTTCCTTATCTCTCTCCTTATTATCTCTATTGATTGCTTCTAATCTTTCGTTATTTGCTTCCAATTTTTCATTTATCGCTTTAGTCTCCCTATTCATCGCTTCTAATCTTTCATCCATCCTCTGTAAAAACTGCATTAGCCCATCGTTATTTCCTACTTTCGACGCGCTCACCTCGTTCGCCTGAGAAACCGTAGCTTCGCTAAGGGTAGCTGCACTTTCACTCTCTACCTGACCGAGTCCCTGCTCGCCCGCGTCGTTCGGAAAGGCCCCCGATAGTGAACAAAGCCCCCTGCATAAAGGGTCCCCTTGCAGCGGTCCACTGAACAATGCAGCCTCTTCGGAGTGCCTGCCGTCCCTACTCATTAACCCATCTACAGCTACTTCCCGCTGCACTGCTACGTTCACGCCAGAATCGTTATTCTCCATGGTGACTACGTTTTTCGACTGCGACCTAGTTACTACGGACATTACGCAAAAAAATTATACCACGATCTTCCAGCCTTGTACGATATGGCAACTAAAAAAAAATAAAAGATCCTCACCAATCCAGAAAGAAATTGCGAACGGAAAAAACTTTACTTCTTAGCGCTATCACAATATATTCCATCAAAAAATAAAAAAAATTAACAGCAAACCCTAACAACAAAATATCCTAACAAAAATGATCCTGGCCACAAAATTATCGTGACAAAAACGGAATCCTGGCAACAAAATTAAATATCCTGACCAATAAATAATCCTGGCATCAAATTAATCCTGGCATCAAATTAAATATCCTAACAAAAGGAATCCTGGCAGGGTCGAAATTATGAGAGGCACCCACTTGCCTTTCTCATACTGTGGCATCAAGCAGTCAGGCCTGCAAGATGGGTGGTTTGCCAAGCGAGTGGATTAGCAACATGAATTCTCGTATCTTACGATTTTGTTATAAATTATCCTACTGCATGAATAATACGCAGCGGAAACACGCATCTGACTATGGAACTCTGTCTGCACACTACGCACTGGCAATACCACACTTACTTTTTGTCTTTGATTTAACGGCTTTTATACAAATTCGGGACATTATGATAACATACAATTTAATGAAATAGGCCACTAATCTCTTTCTTTTCACTATTTGATTTATTCATTAGCACACAAATTCTACAACCTACGACAATATCATAAGAGAATTTCCATACTACGGTCTCGTAATCTATCTACCACAACTGTGCACTCCCTGGATCGGATGGTGGATCTTTTATTATACCTCACACTTCGCCTCTCACAATCATTCTCCAGAAACATTCCTCCAGATCGAGCGATGCAGAAGGAACAGGCATACCCACAAAATCTTCCGAAACTACCTTGCTACTCCCATGCAAAACACACATATTCAAATTACAAGACATACCCAATACAACAATCTGAAATAATACACAAGAACCGTTACAACTTCATCATTTTCCGCTTTCCCACTTCAATCAATATTTAACCCAGTTTCACTCGACACTGCCCCAATTTGTAATTCCAGTTTCCTACTGTGAACTCTGGAGATAAACGCTCGTCTTCCTGTGCAATGCAAGCCAAGTGGCGTTGCTGGAAAAACGGCCGACTCACCTTGATTTTCTCTCAGAGTTTAAATTCAGCGTCACACGGAATGATATTTCTTAAATACTTCAATTTATGATACACACGCAATTCTTAAATATATCAGCTTATTGTACACACGCTATTAATTCTCAAATATTTCAGCTTATGGTACACACGATATTAATTCTTAAATATTTCAGCTTATTGTACCCACGCTAGTATCTCAACTTATAACTACACGTGGTCCCTTTGTGACCGTTGGTTTACTATAATCCCTTTAAAATTACCTGCCTCACTTTGTAATTTTCCCCACAAAAGATCCTAGGAAAGAGAAATGATTAGTTCTAACTACTCTTAAGTATTCCACATCCATACCATGCCTCCACGCTTTCATTACGGAGCACAACAAAAAACAGGTCTTCACAGCAGAAGGTTCAGCGCCAGAGTGCCGAGTCTGAAACATGGCCGTCTTTTCGTTCTCTCGCACCTCTCTCGAAGTGGGAGAAGCACCTTGCTACCTTATTGGTCGGCCACATTTCAAACGCTCAAAAGCTCTGGTAACTTCCATCTCTTTGGTCTCACCAAAGGTACCCAAAGGATCGACTCAAAGATGCTCATATCGATTCACTATCTGTGGTTAGCAGACGACCATACATTCATTCATTTACACCACACAGATCTCACCAAACGGGATGTAGGGATTTATTTTGCGGAAGTGCACATGTGATCAATTAAATAAATAACTTGTCATTCTTTCCCACACTGGTATCCGGCTTCGCTGTATTAATTGAAATTATTGAGTTACTTTTACACAAAAAATGTCTTGTTCTGACAAGAATTTCGTACCTATTCTCAATGTTGGGCGGTACTGTACCCTTTCAGTGTGTGTGTGTGTGTGTGTGTGTGTGTGTGTACTTGCTGTTGCAATGGGTAAGCAAGTAAGCAATGATATGAGGGGTAGCAGAGGAACGACGCGAGAGTAGGGGAGGGAAAGGGTTACTAGGGTCAGGGAGTGGTGAGGTAGGATGTGTGTGTTTGTCGGGGGGGTTAGAGGACAGAAACGTAGCATTTGTAGAAGAGAAAACTAGGATTCTATGGTTGAGTACAAATGTTTGGTTTGTCAGTTTTATCATCACCAGGACGTGAAATGAAACTGGAGTAATTAATATTCCGGCAGAAGAGCCACAAGTCGAGAACAGTGTGATTCACTGTTAGAGGTTCGCTCGTCAGATGCGATCATTATTAATTATGACACGAAGTGTAGCGAGTGGTAATTTTAACCTCCTGATGCATCTGGGGAGCGAAACCGGTAACAGTCAATCAGACGGTGCGCATGCCCTTTTGCTCCTTTATCCGAATTTTTATAAGAACATTCACTGTGTCTTCGGCAGCGATACCTCGGTTTGCAATCTTTGGAGAGTATACACAATGTTAATAGGTGTAGGTAATTTAAAAAAGTATGAATTGGGGCTGGGGATATATGCTAGTGGACTAAGTCGTAAGCTCCGTAACCCTGGTAGTAAATAATGTCGTTGTCTGTAAGAAGGTAACAAGGCCAGAAAGCTGTAGCGAAAGGCAGAAAGACCTGCGGGAGATCGGTGATTGGTGCAGGAAGTGGCTGTTGACCCTGAACGTAAATAAGTGTGACGTAATGCGGATAAATAGCTAAAGGAATCGATTACTGTGAGGTTATACTGCTGACGACGAGTTACTGGAAGCAGTAACTACCCTAAAATACCTAGGAGTAACTAACTGCCACAGGAAAGCAGAAAAGCCGATACCAGGCTGAGATTCATTAGAAAAATATTAAGGGAATGTTATTTGTTTACGTAAGAAATGGCTTACAAAACACTCGTTCGGTCGATTCATGAGTATTTTTCATCACTCTGGGACTCTACTAAGTAGAATTAATAGTAAACAAGAGCTAGCGAAGAGATGTACGTTTCGTCATGTGGTCGTTTAGTTGCTGCGAGAGTATTACGGAGATGATCAACAGCCTCCTCTGGAAGACACTAAAAGAAGACGTTATGCGTCACAGAAAGGTTTACTATTGAAATCCCAAGAGGTGGGCAATATATGATATTCCTTCTTCCCACGCAAGTCTCACGAAATAGCACTACCAGTAAATCTGACAAACTAAAGCAAATACGGAGCTTTATTGAGAGTCATTCTATACGCGCACCATACTTGAATGTAACATAAATCGGAGCAAATGATGTATCTGAAGCACCCTCCACCACACGCCGTAAGGTGACTTGTGGAATGCAGATGTAGATGAATACACGCGGAACACGATGAATGAGTGAATCATATACAGTAAACACATAAGCAGTTAAAGGTTGGAGACTGTGTGTGACATGTAAAGTGATGGAGTACCAGGCTGCAAAGTACTCTAGAAGCCTATTTATACTCTGTATGACAATCCTCCTCCTCCATGAACCACGGACCTTGCCGTTGGTGGAGAGGCTTGCGTGCCTCAGCGATACAGATGGCCGTACCGTAGGTGCAACCACAACGGAGGGGTATCTGTTGAGAGGCCAGACAAACGTGTGGTTCCTGAAGAGAGGCAGCAGCGTTTTCAGTAGTTGCAGGGGCAACAGTCTGGATGATTGACTGATCTGGCCTTGCAAAATCAACCAAAACGGTTTTTCTGTGCTCGTACTGCCAACGGCTGAAAGTAAGGGGAAACTACAGCCGTAATTTTTCCCGAGGGCATGCAGCTTTACTGTATGGTTAAATGATGATGGCGTCCTCTTGGGTAAAATATTCCGGAGGTAAAATAGTCCCCCATTCGGATCTCCTGGCGGGGACTACTCAGGAGGACGTCGTTATCAGGAGAAAGAAAACTGGCGTTCTACGGATCGGAGCGTAGAATGTCAGATCCCTTAATTGGGCAGGTAGGTTGGAAAATTTAAAACGGGAAATGGATAGGTTAAAGTTAGATATAGTGGGAATTAGTGAAGTTCGGTGGCAAGAGGAACAAGACTTTTGGTCAGTTGAATACAGGGTTATAAATACAAAATCAAATATGGGTAATGCAGGAGTAGGTTCAATAATGAATAAAAAAAATAGGAGTGCGGGTAAGCTATTACAAAAAGCATAGTGAACGAATTATTGTGGCCAAGATAGACACGAAACCCATGCCTGCTACAGTAGTACAAGTTTATATGCCAACTAGCTCTGCAGATGGTGAAGAAATTGATGAAATGTATGATGAGATAAAAGAAATTATTCAGGTAGTGAAGGGAGACGAAAATTTAATAGCCATGGGTGACTGGAATTCGAGAGTAGGAAAAGGAAGAGAAGGAAACATAGTAGGTGAATATGGATGTGGGGTAAGAAATGAAAGAGGAAGCCTTTTGGTAGAATTTTGCACAGAGCATAAATTAATCATAGCTAACACTTGGTTCAAGAATCATGAAAGAAGGTTCTATACATGGAAGAAGCCTGGAGATACTAAAAGGTATCAGATAGATTATATAATGGTAAGACAGAGATTTAGGAACCAAGTTTTAAATTGTAAGATATTTCCAGGGGCAGATCTGGACTCTGACCACAATCTATTGGTTATGAACTGTAGATTAAAACTGAAGAAACTGCAAAAAGGTGGGAATTTAAGGAGATAAGACCTTGATAAACTGACTAAACCAGAGGTTGTAGAGAGTTCTAGGGAGAGCATAAGGGGACAATTGACAGGAATGAGGGAAAGAAACACAGTAGAAGAAGAATGGGTAGCTCTGAGGGCTGAAGTAGTGAAGGCAGCAGACGATCAAGTAGGTAAAAAGACGAGGGCTGGTAGAAATCCTTGGGTAACAGAAGAAATATTGAATTTAATTGATGAAAGGAGAAAATATAAAAATGCAGTAAATGAAGCAGGCAAAAAGGAATACAAACATCTCAAAAATGAGATCGACAGGATGTGCAAAACTGCTAAGCAGGGATGGCTAGAGGACAATGTAAGGATGTAGAGGCTTGTCTCACTAGGGGTAAGGTAGATACTGCCTACAGGAAAATTAAAGAGATCTTTGGAGGAAAGAGAACCACTTGTATGAATATCAAGAGCTCAGATGGAAACCCAGTTCTAAGCAAAGAAGGGAAAGCAGAAAGGTGGAAGGAGTATATAGAGGGTCTATACAAGAGCGATGTACTTGAGGACAATATTATGGAAATGGAAGGGGATGAAGATGAAGATGAAATGGGATATACGATACTGCGTGAAGAGTTTGAGAGAGCACTGAAAGACCTGAGTCGAAACAAGGCCCCGGGAGTAGACAACATTCCATTAGAACTACTGACGATCTTGAGAGAGCCAGTCATGACAAAACTCTACCATCTAGTGAGCAAGATGTATGAGACAGGCGAAATACCCTCAGACTTCAAGAAGAATATAATAATTCCAATCCCAAAGAAAGCAGGTGTTGACAGATGTGAAAATTACCGAACTATCAGTTTAATAAGTCACAGCTGCAAAATACTAACACGAATTCTTTACAGACGAATAGGGAAACTGGTAGAAGTCGACCTCGGGGAAGATCAATTTGGATTCCGTAGAAATGTTGGGACACATGAGGCAATACTGACCTTACGTCTTATCTTAGAAGTAAGATTAAGGAAAGGGAAACCTACGTTTCTAGTATTTGTAGACTTGGAGAAAGCTTTTGACGATGTTGACTGGAATTCTCTCTTTCAGATTCTAAAGGTGGCAGGGGTAAAATACAGGGAGCGAAAGGCTATTTACAATTTGTACAGAAAGCAGATGGCAGTTATAAGAGTCGAGGAGCATGAAAGGGAAGCAGTGGTTGGGAAGGGAGTGAGACAGGGTTGTAGCCTATCGCCGATGTTATTCAATCTGTATATTGAGCAAGCAGTAAAGGACACGAAAGAAAAATTCGGAGTAGGTATTAAAATCCATGGAGAAGAAATAAAAACTTTGAGGTTCGCCGATGACATTGTAATTCTGTCAGAGACAGCAAAGGACTTGAAAGAGCAGTTGAACGGAATGGACAGTGTCTTGAAAGGAGGATATAAGGTGAACACCAACAAAAGGAAAACGAGGATCATGGAATGTAGTCGAGTTAAGTCGGGTGATGCTGAGGGAATTAGGTTAGGAAATGAGACACTTAAAGTAGTAAAGGAGTTTTGATATTTGGGGAGCAAAATAACTGATGATGGTCGAGGTAGAGATGATATAAAATGTAGACTGGCAATGGCAAGGAAAGCGTTTCTGAAGAAGAGGAATTTGTTAGCATCGAGTATAGATTTAAGTGTCAGGAAGCCGTTTCTGAAAGTATTTGTACGGAGTGTAGCCATGTATGGAAGTGAAACATGGACGATAAATAGTTTAGACAAGAAAAGAATAGAAGCTTTCGAAATGTGGTGTTACAGAAGAATGCTTAAGATTAGATTGGTAGACCACGTAACTAATGAGGAGGTATTGAATAGAATAGGGGAGAAGAGGAGTTTGTGGCACAACTTGACAAGAAGAAGGGACCGGTTGGTAGGGCATGTTCTGAGGCATCAGGGGATCACAAATTTAGCATTGGAGGGCAGTGTGGAGGGTAAAAATCGTAGAGGGAGACCAAGAGAAGCATACACTAAGCAGATTCAGAAGGATGTAGGTTGCAGTACGTACTGGGAGATGAAGAAGCTTGCACAGGATAGAGTAGCATGGAGAGCTGCATCAAACCAGTTTGAGGACTGAAGACCTCTACAACAACAAAAAAATGGCTCTGAGCACTATGGGACTCAACGTCTTAGGTCATAAGTCCCCTAGAACTTAGAACTACTTAAACCTAACTAACCTAAGGACATCACACACACCCATGCCCGAGGCAGGATTCGAACCTGCGACCGTAGCAGTCCCGCGGTTCCGGACTGCAGCGCCAGAACCGCTAGACCACCGCGGCCGGCTCTACAACAACAACATGACTATCCTGCAGTATAGGTGGTGCGAATAAATCAAAAAAAGGGTAAAGTAAATGAGAATGGTGTGTAGCACAAATCTGCATCAGAGTGTTAGAGATAAACCTCTAATAATAATAACTTAAAAACAATTTTCGCCGACCTAAGCTCTGCTCTAAATCTGGTGTCAGCCATGTGTCCTTTCGGCCGGAGGAGTTAAACAGAAAAATACCCCTAATGAAAGTCGCTTAGTTCGACTCGAATCAAGCAACTTCAGTGAGAGTGGCGTATGCCATGAAAGCTTCGATGCACATGGTTCAAATGGTTCAAATGGCTCTGAGCACTATGGGACTTAACATCTGTGGTCATCAGTCCCCTAGAACTTAGAACTACTTAAACCTAACTAACCTAAGAACAGCACACACATCCATGTCCGAGGCAGGATTCGAACCTGCGACCGTAGCGGTCACGCGGTTCCAGACTGAAGCGCCTAGAACCGCACGGCCACACCGGCCGGCCGATGCACATGGATTTCACCGTTTTTTCCTCTATGTGACCTTCATCATTCTGTAGGTTAACATACAGAAGAATTCATGTAAGCGGCTTCTCTCAGATAGTACCTTAACCGTTCAAGATATCGTAATGCTTTTTTGACACAAATGAATTGTGGAAATGTCCCCCCTAAATGTCCTACGGTACAGGTTCTTTTCATAACTTATTAACTACAGAGATATGGGTATCAACATTTTAAAGAACGTAGTTCTTATATAGGAAAACAGCGATCTGTAATTATTATAAATAAACTGGAAGCAGTCTTGATCGCACAACTTTTTTAATATGATGACACCACCACCAGCCACAAGCAAGAGGGTTGCCATGCGCCACCGTCTCCGGCAGACATTCAAGGTCTGAATATGATCTTATAAAAATGATCGAATTCGGTCACCACATTAAAAAAATTGTGCGATCAAGACTTCTTCCAGTTTATTTATATGGGTATCAACTTCGCGGGCAGTGAACTGGGCATTCACCGTATTGTTACCACATGAATCTATATATTTCAAGCGGTACTTCCTCTATGGGTGCGGGTAGCACTTCAGTAAGAACTAGTGATTACTTTTTACCCGTTAATGTTTCTTCACTGAAGTAGTCAACAATAAACCCGCACCAAATGTTGACACTCCACTGCCTCTGATATTCATTCTGCGCGCAGAATACGAACAACGCTGGCCCGACTTACTCTATAAGCACTCGCGGTTTCAGTGCAACTAACGCAGATTATGAACAGCAGCTGCCAGCTATTTCGTTCGCTCAGCTGGTTTCATGCTTCCTCTGTACCCTCTACATAGTACTCCATACCCTTCCCAATAACAATTTTTTGGCTGAATGGTAATTCCAGGTGGACACCGCCTGTTGGGAAATCTTTGGGCGTACAGCACAACTGTTCGCATTCCTTCTGCATATTGCGTGAAGCAGTAATAGGGGTTGGAGGAACAAGTTGGAAATTTGTGGTAAGGTCTTATGGGACCAAAAGTCATCGGTCCCTAAGCTTACACACTATTTAATGTAACTTAAACTAACTTACGCTAAGTGAAAAAACACACACCCATGCCCGAGGGACGACTCTAACCTCCGACGGGGGGAGCCGTGCGAACTGCGGCAAGGCGCCCTAGACGACGCGGCTACACCGCGAGGTGATGGAGGAACAGTCAATGGAACCAGAATTATCTCCGCCACACACCGTGAGATGGCTTACGGAGCGTAAATACAGATGTAGATTTGTGAACTCTGTTCTAGCCAACTTAGCATCTTCACAGTCGGAACTTGCCAGTAGTTTCACTTCATGTCTTCCGAATTCCGCTGATATTCTCCTAAAGACACTGTGAGGTAAGCACCACTGAAAGTAGCCGAGGGTAAACTAAAACGCCAAGTCATCCACGAAGCGAGAGCAACGTCCGTAAAAGAGAGATATTTAGATTCGAGAGCCAGTTTGGCACGTACGCTGGTTTGATTCCAGCAGAATCTGTGGTTTTCGGTAAGAACGAGATCGTGTTACAACTAGCCTCAAGAACGCCAAAAGTTCTCTAGCCGGAGAGAGACAGAAAAAATAAGCGGCCTGAGGTAACCGGAGAAGTGGTTGGCGCATCTGCAGCCACAGACGCGGTCGCAGCTGAGCCCGCGGCCGACCGGAAAAGACAGCAGGTGTCCCACCGCAGCCAGCCAGATAATGCTCCCTCCGCTGGTCACGCAAAACATATTTTTCCTCAAGTCTTGTGCCCATCTGTAAGACTGCCCGGCCCCATTCCACGGCCGCCTCACCGCCGGTTGTCGAGGCAGAGCCGGTGGCCGGCGGCCGGCTGTGCTGGCTAGCTCACGCCTGTCCAGATCCATCTTCATCTGGCCCTTTGTGCTGTCGAGACTGTTTTCCTTATCCTCGGGAGCCAGACTGCTCGCCAGTGAGTGGAGGGGGCGGTGGAGGGGAGGGGTAAGGCAGTGACGTCGGGAGCTCTGAAGGCGCCGCCGCTAGGAGGTGTTTTCCCTCCGTGTCGGACCTCCCTCTCCCGCTCTGACCACAGCACAAGGCACCGAGTCCTCCACCCCTACCCCCTCCCAACCCATCGCCGGCTGCCGACACAGGTTGTCCCTTTTTGCACAAAACGTGCGGTCAGCGGCCGGGCGCTGGCGAGAGGGAAAGTGTAATAACATCCGGTGGGGTCGCGGGCCGGCTGTTGCCGGCAGCGTCAGGAGGAGGGGCGCAGATTTCCGCAAAGGTCGCGTGCCTGCTGGTGCTGCAGGCAGTGTGGCGTGCTGCGGCTGCCGCCGGCTGCCGCTAATGAGGGGTGGCTGACGCACCCAGCTGCTACCACTTGGCGGGTGCCCGCCCTCCCGTCTCTGGGCGACCGGGGGATTTGGCGATCTCACAGCACGGTTCACCACTGCTTAGGTTCACCATCGACGTGTATTTTCTGTTGGGTTGATGCATACATACGTATCGTTTCCCATAAATTTACCGAGCGGGGTGGCGCAGTGGCTAGCACACTGGCGCGAGTTCGGGAGTACGACGGTTCACTCCCGCCACCGGCCATCCTGATTTACGTTTTCCGTGATTTCCCTAAATCGCTCCAGGCAAATGCCGGGATGGTTCCTTTGAAAGGACACGGCCGACTTCCTTCCCCGTCCGTCCCTAATCCGAGGAGACCGATGACCTTACTATCTGGTCTCCGTCCCCAAACAATCTCCAACCCCATAAATTTAATAGACAGCGGATACACGTAACAGAGACTTTAATCATTAGTAATACAATGAAGAGCCAAAGAAACCGGTACTCCTGCCTAATATCCTATAGGGTCCCCGCGGGCACGCACAAGTGCCGCAACACGACCTGGCACGGACTCGACTGACAGGGAACTGACACCACGAATCCTGCAGGGCTGTCCATAAATCCGTAAGAGTACGAAGGAATGGAGATCTCTGCTGAACAGCACGTTGCAAGGCATCCCAGATATGATCAAGTTTGAGGAGTTTGGTGGCCTGTGGAAGTCTTTAAACTCAGAAAGGTGTCCCTGGAGCCACTCTGCAGCAATTCTGGATATGTGATGAGGAGGGGGGTGGGGGAAGTCGCATTGTCCTGCTGGATTTCGCAAGTGCCCCGGAATGTACAACGGACATGAATGGATGCAGCTGATCAGACAGGATGCTTACGTACGTTTCACCTGTCGGAGTCGTATCTAGACGTATCAGGGATCTCATTTCACTCCAACTGCAGAAGCCCACACCATTACAGACCCTCCACCGGCTTGAACACTCCCCTGCTAACATGGAGGGTTCATGGATTTACGAGGTTGTCTTCATACCGTACACGTCCATCTGCTCGATACAATTTGAAACAGAATCGTCCGACCAGGCAACATGTTTCAAGAGTCCAATGTCGGTGTTGATGGGCCCAGGTGTAGCGTAAAGCTTTGTGTCGTGCACTCATCAAGGGTATACGAGTGGGCATTGGGCTCCGAAAGCCCATATCGATGATGTTTTATTGAATGGTTCGCACGCTGAAGCTTGTTGATGACCTAGCACTGAAATCTGCAGAAATTTGCGGAAGGATTGCACTTCTGTCACGCTGAACGATTCTCTTCAGTCGTCGTTGGTCCCGTTGTCGCAGGGTCTTTTTCCGGCAGCAGCGATGCCGGAGATTTGTTGATTTACCGGATATATTCGTGAAATGGTCGTACGTGAAAATCCCCACTTCATCGCTACCTCGGAGATTCTGTGTCCCATCGCTCGTGCGCCGACTGTAACACCACGATCAAACTCACTTTAATCTTGATAAGCTGCCACTGTAGAAGCAGAAACCGGTCTAACAAATGCTACAGACACTTGTTACCTGTAATAGTTTGCTGCACACGCAAAGTATTTGGGTATTCCGTATATACACTCGAAGGTATTTAAGTAGATTTGTTGAGGATAGGGTTACTACGAGGTAATAACTTCTTGTAACCTGTGCATTATTTAATAATCGAGCGTCGTTTCGAATTTTTCTTGATCGTAGGATCAAGTACAGGAACGAACGGACCGAAAGTGAATTGTGATGCTATTATAGAGATTCCCTTACCATAGCTGAGCCATCTGAAGACGCTAAATCCAACTGCCACCATTATTCTGATAGTTAGTGACGAGTGACATTCAATTAGATTTGTAGTGAGTATGCGAGAAACCAACACCTAAAGTGGTTGAGTTTAGAAAATCTGATTTTAATTTGAACATGAAAGTGGTGGTGGCGCGTAGATTCTATGATTTTTTTAAATTTTTTTCTATCTCGTTCAGTGTGAGGATTAGATTTGTGATCACTGCTCACATCAGCATCAGCGTTTGTTTACTGTTATTGGTACTGCTCTTGTTCGTTAAATTTTCAGCTTTCAACTCGTACGCACAACATTTTAAGTGTTCACGTTTGCAAAAAAAACTTATGATTATTGAAATGTCAAAAAAACAGAACTGTATAGAGGTGTACCTCCATGCAGAATAGAGTTCTTGTTTCATTAGATTGACACTGTGTTATTCTCACTGTAGTTTAGCTATATTCTCACATTGAAATATTACCTATGATGTATCATTCAGCGTGTGACAACTAGTAGCAATTTACAGGGTAAAAGAATGATGTAATTTTTTAAACTTTTTCAGCATCGCGTTAAGGGAATGCTTTCAAATGCTTAAGACACCTTAAAATGGTTGTATTGAATTCACATGTATGCGAGTAACTTTTCAGTAATGACAACCTAACCTGTGTAAGATGTAGGCCCACCTTTCCAACAGCAGTCTGTTTGATTCTTTTCCCGGAATATTTCTTGCCAATAACTCTGTCTGTTTTTCAGGAATAACCAAACATAGCACAAAAAATGGTTCAAATGGCTCTGAGCACCATGGGACTTAACTTCTGAGGTCATCAGTCCCCTAGAACTTAGAACTAATTAAACCTAACTAACCTAAGGACATTACAAACATCCATGCCCGAGGCAGGATTGGAACCTGCGACCGTAGCGGTCGAGCTGTTCCAGACTGTAGCGCCTAGAACCGCTCGGCCACCGCATTCCGGCCAAACATTGCACAACTGGAATGTCCATCTACTTGATTTTAATTTTGAATTTCATTTTGAGTTTATCAAAGTATATTAGTCTGAACTATGCTTTGTGACATATCAATAGTTAGTTACTCAGTTTTATGTTCCACGTATCATCTGCATTATAAATCGTAATGTTATGGAACGAATCATTATATACTGAAATCAATACTTTTTTAACTATACCTCCATGCTGATCATTTATTAGTTTTTTCGTTTTTTAATTAAAAGCCGACAGATGTTAGTATTTCCTACACATCACCATTTATACATTACAGTAACAAACAATCTTCCGAGGAATAGGAGGAGTTATCACAGAGAAACGTTTTAAAAAATAGTTCAAATGGCTCTGAGCACTACGCGACTTAACTTCTGAGGTCATTAGTCGCCCAGAACTGAGAACTAATTAAACCTAACTAACCTAAGGACATCACACACATCCATGCCCGAGGCCGGTTTCGAACCTGCGACCGTAGCGGTCGCTCGGCTCCAGACTGTAGCGCCTAGAACCGCACGGCCACTCCGGCCGGTGAAACGTTTTAAGTTTAGTTTCAAACTTTACTTTGCCATGTGCCAGGCATTTTATATAAATGAGTAAGTGATCAAAACTTTTGGTTGCAGCATTGTGAGCCCCTGTTCGGGCCACGAAGAAACGTAATGTGGCTTACTGAATGCCATTTTTTCTTCAAGTATTGTAATTATGTACATCATTACACCTGCCGAAGTGCAGTGGATTATTTACAAAAAACATAATGAGGGAATAAATGTAATGTGAAACGGATAGATTGCTATTCAAATGCCGATCACAAGGTAAGCACGACGAAAAGAGTGTTCTCATAAATTTTCAGCCAATGCCTTCTTCAGAAAGGGTGCACAGCACACACACACTTTCATACAATTATACACACGAAACTCACTCACACATGACCGCTATCTCCGGGTGTTTAGCCAGAATCTTTTTTAAAGGGAGAGAAAATGTCACAATGAATAACAATTATCGGTGTGAGGAATTTAGGGCATCTGATACTGCCCCAACAATTAGCGCAGATACTTAGCCGGGTGATGCGCGGGGACGAGACCGTTGTTACAGGGTGGCTCGGAAGTCGAAGCGTTTGCGATTTGGAAGGCAATGAAAAACACAGGCAAGAAGATAAAGAATGAACCCTGAGTAAAATAAGGCAAATCTAAAGTAAAAAGACAGAAATAAAACCGCTACAATATAAGCAAACAGTGCAACAATAATCCTTGTATACAAAAGGAAATATTGCTTCAATTTCTCCAGTTATGAATGAAATGTGATTGCTTTAACCTTTAGATTACGATCGGAATGATTAGTACACCCGTAAACATCGTAAGCTGGCATTTTTGATGAAATAAATACGTCTCCACACGATCAAAGCACCCAACACTGTCGAAACTGGGCAAGGACACGTGAGAGTGACGTCACGGAGAAGTTTTACCGCGGTGAACTATGGGGGTATGTATGCAGTGAACATAATGTTTTGGGCTAGTTAAGATGGCGGACTTAGGCTTCAGTATTGTGACGTAAAGCCACCTCCCTTCTTTTTTTTTTTTATCTTCGCGATGCAATTTACTGTTCTTTGTTTTCATATTGACGAATACATATTCGGCCTGAGACGACTGCTTTATAACAATAATTAACTGCAGAACCTTTTATACATTTTGGAATGCTTAAGTGCTGTAATTACGACATAGGATTAATTAACTAAATAATTTAATGCCAAGTACAACGTTGTTATTACCTGAGTAACGAGTTAGGTGGTGTAAGTATTACATGGTAGAGTACGACTGTCCCGTATAATTTTCATTAATAGTAATTTGCACAGCACTCACGTTTATGTTGTGTTGATGAGCTCTGTAGTTATTTACAAGCTTAACTCAACAAGCTTAACTTGGGACCGTTATAATATTATAATGTTGGAAAGCATACTTCGAATTCGATCAGGTACACGAGTGCTGATTGTTTTCTGAACCTGTTATCTTCTGACAGGTTAGATCGGGATCTATTGCGCCTATTCACAAATTATTAGCAATTTATTCCATTTACGTTTAATTTTTTTCTCCATTTCCTACTGTACTGGGTTGAGGTGACGCCTGAAAGTGGACACTCGTAGGCGGCAATTCCAGCGCAGGGTACCCCGTGCAAGAATTGAAACGGTATCTCATTTTATTCCATTAGTATTGACTATCAAAAAGTGTCTACATTTTTTTGGACCCCTCTGTATATTATCAAATTGAATGGAATAAAAGTACATATACAATGCCGGAAAACATATTAGTACAACCATTTAGAGGTTTCGAATTAACTCAAGATTCATTGTTGCACCAATGCATATACAGTACATGAAATGACTGCATTTACAGATCAACAGCACAATGGGTTCTGAGGTTCCAGGTATCGACCAATGCAGAAGCAACCATATTAGTGGTGTAGCCTCCACTGGCGGAAATGCAGGCGCTGACTCTGGCATCTAGTCGATCGTACAGATGGTGAATACTGTTCTGTGATACATTATGCCATGCCTGCTCAACATGTTTACGTAGTTCTGTAAGGGTTGTTGGTTGACAGTGACCAGTGGTAAAAATTGCTGTTTTGAAGAGCGCGCCGCAGCGCGTAGTGTGAAGCAGTCGCTCTCCGTTTCTGGCGGTGGCGCCGCTGTGCCAATCGCAGCTTTGGTGTCTCCCTCTGGTGGGAAAGGGGAAAGGTTGCCTGTTCACGTGCATTTAAGGGGCGCTATGAGCTCGCCAGTCGGTCAGTCTGGAACAGTCTCTCGTCCCCAACTTGCTAGTCTGTCTCTCGTCCGCATTTGTTAGGCAGTTAGTGTATGTCTGTCGTTCGTAGTGCTAGTATGTCTGTCGTTCGGATCAACCTTTAAAGCCGGCAAAATGAGAGTCTTCCCACTCCGCCAGTAAGAGAACTCAGCGAGTGGTCGCCCGGTCGGGACTTAGTTCCTGCATCTGAGTCTGCGCGTTAGGCCGCCAGTCTGCTCGAGTTTGCTCAGGCAATGGTCATGGGAAGTTGGATCGATCGGTTGGTCGGTCGCCCACTGAGACACAAGATGACTTGTCCGTCTTGAGCGTCGGCGCATGTGAGGTCGCCACGTGAGTCCAGTGGGCCGCGGCGTGTAGCGAGGGGTAGTGGCTTCGCGGTCGACACGAGAGAAACAGGAGTCAACCCACAACATCAGTCTGGCCGACACGATCTGAAACGCCGTGAGACGGGAGATCGGCGCGACTTCCTGCGTCCATTGAAGCGGCTGTCAGCGGACGGTTCGGGAGAGTGATTTGGGGGTGCTGCGCCAGGTCTTCTCGAGAAATCGCGGTTTATTAGAAGTTAAGTGATAAGTGATATGTTGTTTGATTTACTCTTCTTAAATTCTACTGGTTTTCTTGGTGACGTCATCAGCCGTTCTGCTTTGGGGTCGTCCCACCATTCTTCTCCGTTTGCCCACCCGCAGGAAGGTGGTTGTTTATAAATTGGGTAGTCCGTTTTTCCCTTGTGGAGTAGGGGCGGGTTAGAGCAACGTGCGGTTCGGGTTGTTCGGTAATGTCCCTATCAATCTACCGTACGTTAGTAGCTGCCTCTGTCATGTTTGTCGGATTTGGTGTGTTAACGAATTTATTGCTTTGAGTGTAACGGCCTAATGCCTGAAATATGTTTTGATCTTTGGAAACTTTGATATTATTGCCTATGATCTTGAGAAGCGGTATCTTTGTACTGTAGAGCATCTTAACTATTGTTTGGGCAACCTTGTAGACTTTTATATAAGATTGCATTTCATGGGCTTTTATTTAAATGATCATTTTAGTATATAAAGTTGCCACCCATTCACTGTAAGACTTTTCTTAGAAGTTAAAATCAAGTTGCATCTTCGGTGGCAAGGTTAATATTTTAATTGTTAGTGTTTTGTACCATTTCCATCCCTCCTACGGGAGGCGCATAGTTTGTGTGCTTGTGTAAATCGTTAAAACTCTTAGTTTAAAGTTATCTCGTGTGTTGCAGATTTGCTCCAGTGTAGTCTTTCGGAGGCTGTTGTGAGCGGTCGTAACTACGGCCATGTCAAAAGGGAGTGGCAAGGTTCTCTGCCCGAAAGCTTATACAGTCAAAACTTGTTTCTTTCTGCCTCTGAATAAATTGTAACTTTGATATTTAGAGAGTGCTTTCTGATTATAATTTTAAATTTGTGTCTTTTAAAAAATGCTTTTAGGCACTATTAAAGTGAATAAAATTCCCATTTGTTAAAAGGAATTTGGTTATGATTTCATCAATTCTCCCTGGCAACTACTTCCACTCTTACACAGTGTGATTAAATGTGTAAATGTTCTTGATGAATCGCTAGTAAATAAAATAAATTCTTAAGAATATTCATTGAAAATAAATCACGGTTCAGACAGGTCACACGAGGTACTTTTCGTTCCATCATATCACACAAGTGCTCATTTGGAGATAAGTCCGAGGGTCGAGCTGGCCAGGGAAGTAGCTGCACGTCTTGCAGAGCATGTTGAGTTTCGTGGGGTCGAGGGAAGTAGCCGAGCATCTAGCAGACTGCCTTGAGTTTCGCGGGGCATCGTGTGGGTGAGCATTATCCTGTTGGAACAACACATCATCTTTCTGTTGCAAGAATGGCAAGAGAACGGGTCTAACAACATCCTGCACATACCGAGGCCTGGTTAGCGCCTCTTCCAGAAACACCAAAGGTGAACGAGAGTTCTACCGTATCGCCCCCCAGACCATTGGGACCGGGCAGGGGGGCCAGTGTGTCTTGGACGACTGCACTCTACGGGGCAGCGCCCATCAGGTCTACGTCACACGCGCAGACGACCATCTCTTGCGTACAGGCAGAATGCGGTTTCATCGCTGAAGACCACGGTTCGCCATTCCGTCTTCCATGCGATCCTCTGACAGAAGCAGTTGAGCCCTGCACGACGATGATGTGGCGTGATTAGAGGACGAGCTAGAGAAGTGCACGCCTGTAGCCCCACTGCTAACTTTTTTAAATTCATCAGTCTTGTGACTGGTCTGATGCGACCCACCACGAAATTCTCTCCTGCGCCAACCTCTTCATCTCAGAGAAGCACGTGCAAACTACGTCCTCAGTTATTTGGTCTTAAGTCTTCCAAAGCTAATTCTGATTATAATACTGGATCCCCCACCTCTTCTAAATCGACTTCTGTTTCTTCTTCTATCACGTCACCAACAAGTCTTCCCCCTTATGAAGGCCTTCAATGTAATCTTTCCACCTGTCCGCTTTCTCCTCTGCATTTAACAGTTCAATGCCCATTGCACTCTTAATGTTACGGATCTAGATTTTAACTTCACCGAAGGTTGTTTTGGCGTTACTATATGCTTAGTCAGTTTTTCCGACAGTCATTTCTTTTTCGATTTCTTCATATTTTTCATGTAGCTATTTCGCCTTAACTTCCCTGCATTTTCTACTTATTTCATTCCTAAGTGACTTGTGCCAACGGCCTTGCCTCAGTGGTAACACCGGTTCCCGTCAGTTCACCGAAGTTAAGCGGTTTCGGGCTGGGCTAGCACTTAGATGGGTGACCATCCGGTCTGCCGAGAGCTGTTGGCAATTGGGGTGCACTCAGCCCGTGTGAGGCAAACTGAGGAGCTACCTGATTTTAGAAGTAGCGGCTCCGGTCTCCGTAACCTGTCATACGGCCCGGAGAGCAGTGTACTGACCACATGCCCCTCCGTATCCGCATCCAGTGACGCCTGCGGGAGGAGGATGACGCGGCGGCCGGTTGGTGCCGTTCGGCCTTCCAAGGCTTGTTCGGACAGAGTTAAGTTTGAGTGACTCGTATTTATGTTTTTCCCTGAATTTCCCTGAACACTGCTAGTAACTTGTTCGCAACAGTTTGACATGTCTGACTCACACGTCCTCTTATCTGTGCTGTGCTAGCTGTACGATCTGCCACTGCTGCCCTTACAATACGACGATCCTGGTAGACGTCTGTGCTGCATGGACGTTCAGCGCCTCGTCTGCAGGTTTGAGAATGTTCTCGTGACGACTAATACCACCATCGTTTCACAACTGACGTAGTACGTCCAACATGCGTGGAAATTCTCTGAAAGGACCATCCCGCCGCTCGGAAGGCCACAGCACGAGGACGTCTCCGTGGCATGGTTGCGTGCTTTCTTCACACGTCTGCACCACACTCAGCCTTCTGGCTGTGAGCATTCCATATTAAAGGTAGACACAGGTGGCGCTCTGATAGCTGTGACAGTGCGTTATCTGTTCCATGATGACGTTGAAACTATTATCCGTCAGTACATGTACTATCCCCCGGCTGGCATAAGCCGTCATCAGATCAACATCGATATTGTCTTTGCAGCTGTACTATTTTTCCTGGCAGTGTATGTATTATAACCATTTTGCTGTGCCACTAATTATGCACAGTTCATTGACTAATGAACTGTACAACAAAAATACCAAACCATTAAAACTACTATATGAAAAGAACACTTACAAGGGAAACACCAGTCAAACATAAATTTACGTGCTACAAACTACATATCTAGGAAAGATATCTAATAAACTTAACTCCCTACTAAAAAATACAAGTAGCCTATTAGATTCGCTTATCAAACACGACACAATATTGTCACGTAGAAGAAGTTGTAATTAGCTGAATGACGAACAGTAACTTCACTTAACGAAGGTTGATTCAGCACTTGCACATACAAGAGCGCGGAGCGAACTGCCTCCGGCCATAACACATACAGTATATACACAGCTACAGAATATTCCAGTACAACGAGTCTTGAAGTTTATGGATTCTTCTAGAATGTACTCGAACCGAACACAGAAATTAAAATTGTACAGTCCATGTGAGTTTTGAACTCATGCCCCTTCTTGTAACAGTTTAGTATCATAACCACTACACGACGGCGCTACTCGGCTTCTTCTGCGACAATATTAGTTTACAAATTGAATCGGGTAAAACTTTATTACTAATTTACTCGAACCTAAGCCATGTACAGAATTCAGTGCACAGACTGCGGGAAGTTCTACATAGGCCAGACTTGTCTAAACTTCAGTATTAGCTACCGCAAACACATTAGATACAGCGACAACAATCCATCTACTTTTTTCCACCACTTAAAAACCGAACAATACACAGCAGATAATTTACAACAAGCTATCCAAATTCTACACGCAACGTACCAAGGAACGCTAGCTAAAATTTTGGAAGAGATGGAAATTTGATTACGCACACATCAAAGGTATGTAGTGAGAAAATCAACCTAAGAAAAAAAAAAATACATCGAAAACTTTATTGAAATTATCAATGAAGAAAGCCGACAGATTCACAAAATACAAAGATACCACCAGCAAACATGGTGCGAAAAATGGCACTTGACCCTAAATAACGAAACGTGTGAGGTGATCCACATGAATGCTAAAAGGAATTCGTTAAACTTCGGTTACAATATAAATCAGTCTAATCTAAAGGCCGTCAATTCAACTAAATACCTAGGAACTACAATTACGAACATCTTAATTTGGAAGGAACACATAGAAAACGTTGTGGGCAAGGCTAACCAAAGACTGCGTTTTATTGGCAGGACACTTAGAAAATGAGATCTACTAAGGAAACTGCCTACACTACGCTTGTCCGTCCTCTTTTAGAATACTGCTGCGCGGAGTGGGATCTGTACCAGATAGGACTGACGGAGTACATCGAAAAAGTTCAAAGAAGGGTAGCATGTTTTGTATTATCGCGAAATATGGGAGAGAGTGTCACTGAAATGATACAGGATTTGGGTTGATAATCAATAAAAGAAAGGCGTTTTTAATTGTGACAGAATCTTCTCACTAAGTTCCGATCACCAACTTTCTCCTACTATTGCGAAAATATTTTGTTGACACCGACATACGTTGGGGGAAACGATCTCCACAATAAAATAAGGGAAATCAGAGCTATTACGGAAAGATATAGATGTTCGTTCTTTCCGCGATTTATACGAGACTGGAATAATAGAGAATTGTGAAGGTGGTTCGATGAACCCTCTGCTAGGCTATTAAATGGGATTTGCAGAGTATCCATTTAGATGTAGATGTAGAAAGATTACCGAAATTACGGCATGATAAACAAAACTGATTATAACCATACAATATCACTGGCACATCTATCAAATAAGCTGCCACATAACTATTGTTCTAAAGAAAAAGAAGACAATCGTAAAATTATATCAGATAACATGTCATATATTGTATAACCAACCATTATTACCCCAGGAGTAGTATTATAGTGTAATTAAAATAAAAAGACAACCCCATATTACGTATGTAAAAAATATAATAATAATATTTTTTTATATTTATCTATAGTATTAGAAATATAGTACTAAACTTATGTACTATTTGCTTAGAGATACCCTGACGTTGGCTATTTTGCCGAAACGGACCTACTGTAACAAAAGAACGACCTGACTTAGCAGAATTTTTGTATTTACTAATGACTTTAATAGGTACATACAAGGCAGCAGTCCCAAAAGACTACAAATTATGATTCAGTATTTGTTAGCTATAATTTCCATTTGTTAATAAATGTGCTACTAGCGAACAAGTGAGTCCATAAATTCAAGACTTTTACGGTATGCATTTTGTTTTCACCCTCCAAAGACGATATTAACGAGGTAGATATGTTTTGTACTTAACAGCACTAGGATATCTTGTAATGTTCAAAGCCGACTTTCTAGAGTTTGTTTTGATAATTTCATCGTAATGCCTTAGGGAAATTACGTTATGTCACTGAGCTCCAGTTCCTACACGTATAAGAAAATCGAACAGCCTGCAAAGTCCCATTTTAAGTGTTATTAAGTTATATAAAATCCGGATAATACGGAAAGTTAAAAAAATGAATTACAATTATAGCCCTTAAAACACACATTTACTTGTTTCACATTGATTCACAAATCATACATTACATTTAATGAATTAAAACCAGAGATGGACCCTCAGAGATTAAGAAAAATGTGATAATTACCTTCCAAAGAATGCAAGTGACGACAAGTGCGGATATTACCAAACTATCAGTTTAGTACAAGTTCCAAAAAACTGACAGGAATTACTTAAAGAAGAGCGGAGATTAGAGGCCAATATCGATGAAGATCAGTTTGGGCTCCAGGGAAATATAACAACACCTGACGCTGTTCTGAACCTACGACATATCTCAGAACATAGGTTGAACGAAGGCAAATCTGCGTTAATAGTAATTGCCGATTTAGGGAAAGCTGTCGGCAGTGTTGCCTGAAACACACTGTTTGAAATTCTGAAGGTAGCAAGTACAAAGTACGGGAGTCGTGGAGTTGTTCATGCAGAAACTAGGTTTAGACGGACACGGAATGCAAGCATTATTTAAGAATGGAGTGAGATAGGGTTGTAGCGTATTCCCGATGTTATTCAGTGTGTACACTGAATAAGCTGTAAAGGAAACAAACGAGAAATCTGCAAAGCTAACAAAAGTTCAGAGGTATGAAACAAAAACTTTGAAATTATCTTAGGACTTTGCTGTTCTACCAGAGACGGCGAAGGACTTGACAGAGCAGTTGGAAAGACGTCATAAGATGGACATCAACAATAGTAAAACAAGGGTACTAGAATGTTGTTGAATTAAATCAGGCAATCCTGTGGGAATTAGATTAGGACATTACACGTTACAATTAATAGATGCGTTCTGCTAATTTTTATGTTGTTCGGATTAGATTTGTCCACGACAATAAGAACAAATTGCGAGCCTAAATTCATCTGCAGTTTTTCATAATTTTCGTTCCAATGAAACCGGGGGAAGGTAAACGGACGTTCACTACAAGGCCAGATACAGAGCCCTGCTTCGGCACATTGTCGATTATGTAATTGTAACTCAGTGCCATATGTGCAGAGCCCAGTGAAAGGAGATTATCGTACATAATCGTTTCTTTGCAACTATTCGCGTAAAGTGTTCAGTAATTGAATCTTACAGTTCGCAATTGCGCGATTAAATTGTTCTACCTGTAGAAATTTGTTAACTCACCTTTTGGTGAATTTCTCTTCTTCTGCAGTCCAATCCACAACTGACTTGTTAGATAATGTATAATGGTTGTGTGCGAACGGGGTTGATCTGCTGTTCTGTTCTTCTGCGCAACGGATTAATCTGAGATGTACCCTTTACCCTGTGGCTCCGGCAAGAAGCAATTTCCGCCCGCACACTACTACTGAAGTCAGACAGACGCTCCTAACATTCTAAAGAGTTGTTGTTGTTGTGGTCTTCAGTCCTGAGACTGGTTTGATGCTGCTCTCCATGCTACTCTATCCTGTGCAAGCTTCTTCATCTCCCAGTAACTACTGCAACCTACATCCTTCTGAATCTGCTTAGTGTATTCATCTCTTGGTCTCCCTCTACGATTTTTACCATCCACGCTGCCCTCCAGTACTAAATTGGTGATCCCTTGATGCCTCAGAACATGTGCTACCAACCGACCCCTTCTTCTAGTCAAGTTGTGCCATGTGCTACCAACCGACCCCTTCTTCTAGTCAAGTTGTGCCACAAATTTCTCTTCTCCCCAATCCTATTCAATACCTCCTCATTAGTTATACGATCTACCCATCTAAACTTCAGCATTCCTCTGTACCACCACATTTCAAAAGCTTATATTCTCTTCTTGCCCAAACTATTTATCGTCCATGTTTCACTTCCATACATGGCTACAGTCCATACAAATACTTTCAGAAACGACTTCCTGACACTTAAATCTATACTCGATGTTAACTAATTTCTCTTTTTGAGAAACGCTTTTCTTGCCATTGTCAGACTTCATTTTATATCCTCTCTGCATCGACCACCATCAATCATTTTGCTTCCCAGACAGCAAAACTCATCTCTTACTTTAAGTCTCTAATTTCCTAATCTAATCCCCTCAGTATCACCTGATTTAGTGCGCCTACATTGCATTATCCTCGTTTTGCTTTTGTTGATGTTCATCTTATATCCTCCTTTCAAGACACTACCCATTCCGTTCAACTGCTCTTCCAAGTCCTTTGCTGTCTCTGACAGAATTACAATGTCGTCGGCGAACCTCAAAGTATTTATTTCTTCTCCATGGATTTTAATACCTACTCCGAATTTTTCTTTTGTTTCCTTCACTGCTTTCTCAATATACAGATTGAATAACATCGGGGAGAGGCTACAACCCTGTCTCACTCCCTTCCCAACCGATCCTTCCCTTTCGTGTCCCTCGACTCTTATAACTGCCATCTGGTTTTGGTACAAATTGTAAATAGTCTTTCGCTCCCTGTATTTTACCCCTGCCACCTTTAGAATTTGAAAGAGAGTATTCCAGTCAACATTGTCAAAAGCTTTCTCTAAGTCCTTAATCTAGCTTCTAAGATAAGTCGTAGGGTCAGTATTGCCTCACGTGTTCCGACATTTCTAAGAAATCCAAATTGATCTTCCCCGTGGTCGGCTTCTACTAGTTTTTCCATTCATCTGTAAAGAATTCGCGTTAGTATTTTGCAGCTGTGACTTATTAAACTGATAGTTCGGTAATTTTCACATCTGTCAATATCTGCTTTCTTTGGGATTGGAATTATTATATTCTTCTTGAAGTCTGAGGGTATTTCGCCTGTCTCATATATCTTGCTCATCAGATGGTAGAGTTTTGTCAGGACTGGCACTCCCAAGGCTGTCAGTAGTTCTAATGGAATGTTGTCTACTCCCGGGGCCTTGTTTCGACTCAGGTCTTTCAGTGCTCTGTCAAACTCTTCACGCAGTATCGTATCTCCCATTTCATCTTCATCTACATCCCCTTCCATTTCCATAATATTGTCCTCAAATACATTGCCCTTGTACAGACCCTCTATATACTCCTTCCACCTGTCCGTTTCCCCTTCTTTGCTTAGAACTGCGTTTCCATCTGAGCTCTTGATATTCATACAAGTGGTTCTCTTTTCTCCAAAGGTCTCTTTAATTTTCCTGTAGGCAGTATCTATCTTACCCCTAGTGAGACAAGCCTCTACATCCTTACATTGTCCTCTAGCCATCCCTGCTTAGCAGTTTTGCACATCCTGTCGATCTCATTTTTGAGACGTTTGTATTCCTTTTTGCCTGCTTCATTTACTGCATTTTTATATTTTCTCCTTTCATCAAGTAAATTCAATATTTCTTCTGTTACCCAAGGATTTCTACCAGCCCTCGTCTTTTTACCTACTTGATCGTCTGCTGCCTTCACTACTTCATCCCTCAAAGCTACCCATTCTTCTGCTACTGTATTTCTTTCTCCCATTCCTGTCAATTGTTCCCTTATACTCTCCTTGAAACTCTGTACAATCTCTGGTGCTTTCAGCTTATCCAGGTCCCATCCCCTTAAATTCCCACCTTTTTGCAGTTTCTTCAGTTTTAATCTACAGTTCATAACCAATAGACTGTGGTCAGAGTGCACATCTGCCTCTGGAAATGTCTTACAATTTAAAACCTGATTCCTAAATCTCTGTCTTATCATTATATTGAAAGGGTACAGTACCGCCCAACATTGAAAATAGGTACGAAATACTTCATTATTCTTGTCAGAACAACACATTTTTTGTGTAAAAGTAACTCAATTTCAATTAATACAGCGAAGCCTGATACCAGTGTGGGAAAGAATGACAATTTATTTATTTAATTGATCACATGTGCACTCCCTCAAAATAAATCCCTACATCCGGTTTGGTGAGATCTGTGAAATGAATGCATGTATGGTCGTCTGCTAACCACAGATAGTGAATGGGAATATATGATCATCTTTGAGTCGATCCTTGGACCACCTTTGGTGGGACCAAAGACATGAAAATTTTACCAGAGCTTTGAGCGCCTGAAATGTGGCTGACCAATAAGGTAGCAAGGTGCTTCTCCCACTTCGACAGAGGTGCGAGAGAACCGGAATACGGCCTGTTTCAGCACTCTGCCGCTGGACCTTCTGCTGTAAAGACCTGTTTTTTGTTGTGCTCCGTAATGAAAGAGTGGAGGCATGGTATGCATGTGGAATATTTAAGAGTAGTTAGAATTAATAATTTCTCTATCTCAGGAACTTTTGTGGGGAGAATTAAATGTCAGGCAGGTAATTTTAAGGGGATTGTAGTAAACCAACGGTCACAATGAAACCACGTGTAGTTATAAGTTGAGATACTTCCGTGTGCTTAAGTTAAGCTGAATTACTAGCGTGTGTACAATAAGCTGAAATATTTAAGAAATAGCGTGTGTATCATAAGTTGAAATATTTAAGAAATATCATTCCATGTGACGCTAGATTTAAACTCTGAGAGAGAATCAAGGTGAGTCGGCCGTCTATCCAGCAACGCCACTTGGCTTGCATTGCACAGGAAGACGTGCGTTTATCTCCAGAGTTCACAGTAGGAAAGTAGAATTACAAAGTGGGGCAGTGTCGTGTGAAACTGGGATCAATATTAACTGAAGTGGGAAAGCTGAAAGTGATAATGTTGTAACCATTCTTTGTGTAGTATTTCATATTGTTGTGTGGTGTATGTCATGTAATTTGGGTATGTGTGTTTAGCATGGGACAGTAGCTAGGTAGTTTCAAAAGGTTTGTGGGTTATGCTTGTTCCTTCTGTATCGCTCGATCTGGAGGAAAGTTTCGTGAGGATGATTGTGAGAGTTGAAGTGTGAGGTATAATAAAAGATCCACCATCCTATCCAGAAAGTGCACTGTTGCGGTAAATAGATTACGAGACCATAATATAGAGATTCACTAATGTAAAGCCATGCCCACTGGGCGGAATTTCTCATGTGATGTTGTTGTAGGTTGTAGAATTTGTGTGTTTAGGAATAAATCAGATAGTGAAAAGAAAGAGATTGGTGGCCTTTTTCATTAAATTGTATGTTGTCATAATGTCCCGAATTTATATAAAAGCCGTTAAATAAAAAGACAAAAAGTAAATGTGGTATTGCCAGTGCGTAGTGTACAGTCAGAGTTCTATAAATCAGTGATAGATGCGTGTTTCCGTTGCGTGTTATTCATACAGGAGGATAATTTGTAACTAAATAGTAAGATACGAGAATTCATGTTACTCGATAAATTAAGGAAGAATCCACTCGCTTGGCAAACCACTCATCTTGCAGGCCTGACTGCTTGATGCCACAGTATGAGTAAGGCAAGTGGGTGCCTCTCATAATTTCGACCCTGCCAGGATTCCGTTTTTTTTTGCCACGATAATTTCGACCCTGCCAGGATATTTTTCTTCCAGGATATCTTTTCAGGATATTTTGCTGTTAGGGTTTGCTGTTAAGATTTTTTTAATTTTTTGATGGAATATATTGTGATAGCGCTAAGAAGTAAAATTTTTTCTGTTTGCAATTTCTTTCTGGAATGGTGAGGATCTTTTATTTTTTTATGTAATTAATTGCTATATCGTCCAAGGCTGGAAGGTCGTGGTATAATTTTTTTTGCGTAATGTCCGTAGTAACTAGGTCGCGGTCGAAAAGCGTAGCCACCATGGAGAATAGCAATTCTGGGGTGAACGTAGCAGTGAAGCAGGAAGTAGCTGTTGACCATGGGTTAACGAGCGAGAAAGACAAACACTCGAAAGGGGTTGAATTGTTCAGTGGACAGCTGCAAGGGGATCCTTTATGCGGCAGGCTTTGTCCACAAACGCGGGCTTTTCCCGTCGACGCGGGCCCAGGACTAGGTCAGGTATTCAGTGAAAGTGAAGCTACCCTTAGCGAAGCTACCGTTTCTCAGGCGAACGAGGTGAGCGCGTCGATGGTAGCAAATGACAGTGTGCTACTGCAGTTTTTACAGAGGATGGATGAAAGATTAGAAGCTATGGATAGGGAGGCTAAGGAGGGAGATAGGGAGAGGAAGGAAAGATGGAAAGCGATGGATAGGGAGAATAAGGAAAGAGATAGGGAGAGAGATAGGGAGAATAAGGAAAGATTTGAAGCAATTAATGATATATTGGACGCGATGGATAGAGATAATAAGGAATGATGGGAAGCGATGGATAAAGATAGTGAGGAAAGTATGGAGGCATTGGATAAGGGAAATAAAGAGGCGATGAGTTAGCTACACACAGTTATCGATGAGCGTCTGCCCGCAATTAATAATCGGTTAGATGAGGGGGAGAAGAATCTGGGTGCGTTGAAGGAAGTATGTGACGCCGTGAAAGAAAAAGCTAATAATTTGGAGATACAAGCATTTGCAATAGAGAGTGATACTACTGAGCGTAGGGACGTGTTGCCGGATGAGCGAATCAAAGAGGTAGTGGTCAGAATGAATACGATTAGTGCAGATGTAGAAAAGATCAGTAAAAGAGGCGAGACAGGTTATGACAGTACGCAGCGAGAGGTTTATGCCGACCAGGAGGAGATACAATCACCATTACAGTTTAAAGAGGCACAATTAGAAATAAGTAGGAAACATAGTGAAGAACTAGCACAGTTGCAATTAGCGTGCAGTAGCGAAGGTGACACACCACCAGGTAGATTGCAGAGGGAGAGTGAGATAAATTCAGAAAACGAAAATAGGCAGAAAGAGGAAGACGAACTCAGAGAGTTGGAAGAACGGCTGTGTCGGATAAAACAGGTGGCAAACCCAACTGGGTATAGTCCAAGGCTGTCTCAATTTCAAGATTCATTACCTTCATCGTGGGGACTGCCCCTCAAAACGAAGTTTGTGTATAACTATTTGAGGGACGAGGCTAGAGCGAAAATGCAGGAAGACATTAAAGACTGTAGTAGCTATTTAAATGAATTCTGGCCGAAAAGTAAGCAGGACCAGGTTACGCTAAGCATATTGATGATGCCAAATCGTAACGAAGGTGGTATAAGGGATTCAGTGTCGTGCTGTCAGAAAATGCTGAGACGAAATAGGGATTTGGATGTGCCATACGAACCTGCGGAGTTCATTAGGATCCGTATAACGAAGTTGCCAGTGAGATTGCGCAGAGATATAGTGATAGCAGGCAGAGGCTTAGACGATTCTGCGTCACTTGAGCACTTCTTACAGGAACAGGGTAATGAAAGCAACATTGTGAACGGAGACACGACTCATAGGCCACATAGTGTCGATGATAGGAACGGCAGAAACTATCAGAATGACAGGAGAGCATGGAATCCAGGCATTTCTTTCTTGTCGTAATGGATTGAAGGATAGGAGAAACTAATCCAACATATCAGCCCTTAATATCTTGCTTTAAAACACATGCAGCTGCCAGTGAAAATTGTCTATGTAGCAGACATACTCTACTGATATGTAGGAACGCAAATACCATACTTCTGATCAGAGAATAAGAACCCCAGTAATGGCATCGGTTAGGCTGGTCTATCAGAGCAAAATTTGCAAAATTTTTATTTCGAACAGCAAAGTAAAAGGACTGTTTCCGCAAAGAAACCAGTTGCTAAAATGTTATGTAATAATGCCAATGAGTCTAGTTTAATTAGTGCGATTTGACTATGGCAGGTGCTAAACACGTAATGTAAGAAGTAAACATTGTGATCGAAGTTTTTTAAATTAGATGCCGTCTGATCTATAGTATGTCATTGTTGTGGTGACAGTTATAATGAAGTGCTGTGTATGGTTGTTCGGAATCTGGTGTTAGGGAAAGAGGCCACTAGCACCTAAGTTTCTAACACTTGGGCTGCCCATTTCTCCCAGCTTGTATATTCTCTGCACACATTTAATTTTCATGTAAGCACAGATTCCTAACTAGGAAATTCTTTACTGTGTACAGTGGACCATTCAGAGTGAGGCGGATTGTCCATGAAAATGCTGTACTGATTGAGACGATCAAGGGAAAACAATCTCGTGGGCTTCATCACATTTCTAACATCGAATTATGGAAAAGTTAAGGATAGATCTAAGGTAGGCAATTTATGGTAGATAGTCAGTGTATTTATTTGTGGTGTGTAACGTTGTGCAGGGTCAAATCGAACATAAGAATTTTCAGGCGGGTTGTCAGGAAGTATGACAGAATAGACTGGTCAAATGAGTCATGAACAGGAGTCGACAGAGTGGTGTATGTACGTATTTTTTGTCATATGAATGAGGATCAAGCAGAAACGACGTGATGATTAATGAGTGGTTAAAGATGGTAGATAGAGAAGCGACGTGATAAATAGTAGTGGATAAAGGTGGTATATAAGGAGAGAAGCGACGTGAAGCAATGTGATTAATAAAGAGAGATTCGACGTGATGAAACAGTGGTAAATAAAGGTGAGTGGAATTAATAATGTGGAGATGTCTAAGATGTATGTTACAGAGAGGCCTGTGTATGCTGCAATAGAGATTGATGCCAATGGCGAAGGAAGACCAGGAAATGATGGAGTAATGGACGGACGGAGAGCCGAATTACGAATGAAGAGATGAGGACAACTGCACAATGTGAAAGGACATAAAGGGAGTATGAGATCCAGATGGTGAACGTTGTGGAATACTGACGTAAGATGTAATATAAGTGTAGATCTAATTCTTAGCATAACATTTGCGATTTGGCAAAAATAATATTTTTGTTGTTGTTGAAGCCTGGTACCAGTATAACTAATCAAAACGGTACCAAGAATGTGTACAGTTATTTTGCAGGTTAAATAATTTGTGTATTTTTTTGTTCTTAGATGAAATGTCGCAATTCTAAGTTGATATTTAGCATAAAGTGAATGCAGAGGTAAGCCGATGGAGAGAGGTGCCAAAGTGAAAGGACTAATTCTAAGACTGGAATGCTATCTCCGAAACAGCTTCATGTGTTATGTGGTTGAGTATAAGGGAGCAAAGGTATGGTATGTTGTCGTGAGTGTGGTGGTGTTATGAGTATAAGGGAGCAAAGGTGTGGTATGTTGTCGTGAGTGTGGTGGTGTTAAGGTTAGCTGACTTCTAGACCTATTCTGTTAGTGTATTAATGGATTGAATGAGAGGGAAAATGTGATGTCTGGTGAGTGAGAGTCGTAGAGTAGTGTGATCAATGCGCACACTCCTGTAAAGGGGATGCTACCGATCTGTAACTAAAACATTATTATGTATTGTTTGATTTGGATGAACCTCGATGGCAGGTCAGGATCTGACATCATGTGGATGGTTCATACGTGTCCTAGAAATGTTGTTATATATAATAAAATGTAAAATATGTAAAGAGATACTAATTTCAGTCTGTCACAAGCACAAAGGTGCATTGTATGTTGTAGATTTAGAGTCATCAGTTTCTAAAATGTTTGTTGTGTTAGGATGTTAAAGTAGTTTACTATTTAATAACATGTGGTAGGTAATTGTGAGCTGTGTAGATTATTTCTTATTTTTTTGTTAGATCACTTTCAAGGGGTATTAGTTTTCAGTCTGTCACAAGCACAAAGGTTCACTGTATATTGTAGTTTAGAATAAACTGTTTCTAATATTTTCGCTGTGATAGAATGTTAGAGTAGCCTACTATTTGATATTGTAATTATGAGCTGTATAGATTGTTTATTATTCCTTTTGTTTTTTTTACACTTTCATGTTTTGTATGAGGGACGACAGGTACAATGAATAGCATGAGTGTGGGCTGTCTATAGAAAAGGGATGGATAAGTGTTGATGTTGTATGGGTAGAAAACTAGGGTGTATAATTTTATGTTTTTTAGAACAAAGATACTTTTATTACCAATGTATCTAATAGATCATACATGTAATCAATGAGTATTTAAATAATGTAAGAATATCCTTTTGTCTGTAATGTTGCGAGATGCACGGAAGGCTCTGACTGGGTGTCGTAACGCCCATACCGCTAGCGGGCCGAGCTGACGTTGCCATGGCGACGGGCGACAGAGCCGTGGCACTCCCCACCCCACTGTCGGTCGAGGTACACTCCACGCGCCCGCTACAGCAGGTCAACGGCCTGGGGCGACACGTGCGTACCACTGGCCATTCATAAGTTCCACCACCCTTACGACTGGGGAAGGTATCCCGCGGAGGCAACAGCGGGTGGTTTCCTCTGCTCAACAGGGCGCGCAGCGGCGCCACGGCAGAATGGACGACGCGCGGCAGAGCCCGGCGGGCATTTTTTACCAGCAGCTATTAACTAGTACTGGACTGTGGAGCCGTGAAACAAGATGACTGCTCGTTACATCTCCATAAGGTGGAAAGTGAAGGACTGGTGTTTCCACATTGTGAGTGGTGGAAAAGATTTTGTCTTTAGCAGGCAGAACGATCGTTTTGTTTTGTCTTGACCACTGAACGGTGGGATCCATAAACTTTTGACAGTGACTTGTTAAGTGTGCTTTGTGAATTGCATGTGGGACGCTTGGTATTCTTGAAGAGGACAGTTGTCGTTTGGTGACTAATTATTGTATGAACGCAAGAAACTAGAGTGGGACATTGACATTTGCGTCTGTAGTAGGAGACATTTCTTGAATTGGTGCGGGAATAAGTGCTGTTTGATGGAACTTACGACTTTTAATTACACCATGAACTGAAAGGACAGAACCGTGGGTAATAGTAGTTGTAGGGCCGTTTCTGGACGACCAGATTCGTGTGGATGGTACTCTGAGAGTGACTATGACATTTGTGTTTAACGTGAGATACAGTTTACTGTTCAGTGCGTGTTCAAAATGCCGATTTGAGTGACTTAAAGACTTTCGTCCGGGTAACCATGGGAGAGCTTTGACACCGAGACAGTGTTTCTAGGAAAACTATCAGCAACTTTTTGACCCCAAGAAAATCACAGAATGAAATGATTCCGTGTGACTCGCAAGATAGGGAATAATGTATTTGTAATTGTGTAAATGTTTTTTTATATGTTTCATTCCTGAAGGGACAGCAAGTGTAATTGTATTTTATTAACATTTGTGTTTAGAATAGTTAGTGTTTGTTTTTTGGTTTGTTCTGGGTTATCAAGTTCACGTAGCATGTTTATTAGAAATGCTTTAATTATTAGCCATTGACGTAATACTAACGTAGCGGCTCTTGTAGCATTGACCAGTAAGGTTGTCACAGGGGAGAAGAGTTTGCATTGCACAACAAATATCGGAATTAATTGATGCATTTTGATGTCGTGCATAGTAATAATCTTGTTGGTGTTTTGACTGAAGCCACTTATTTGCATTATCACAGTGGTGATATTTCACATTAAAGTGTAACGAAGGCTAGTCGAAATGCAAGTTCTTGTCGTCTAAATGTGTGACAACAGAGAAATAAGCAGTAGAGTAAGATAAGAGAGCTACTGGTAGATTCAAGCACTTATTGCTAACTATTTATTGCGTGTATTGATCAAAGTTGATGGACTGACTAGCTCAGCAGCAGGTATTTGTACTGATGGATAAGGATAAGGTTAAACTCACTGTCGAGTAGCTGTGGCAATTGTTTAGGTGATGATAGTTAATGAGGTGTGACATGATGTCTTAGACGAACTATATTACGTAACCAGTATGTAACTTGTGGAATATTTTATTGTTTTTCTTCTCAGTTTTTATTTCTCTGTAGGTTTGAGGTATATTTTAGAGTAATGGTATGGAGCCTGACATTCTACGTGTAACTAGTGTACGAATTTTTTTTCTTTTGTTGATTTTGTTTTGTATTTAGACTTTGCTATGTAAGGGTTTTTACAGCGCAATTTATGAATGTCAGATTACTTGTTCTGTGTTTGGACGGTCAGCTATTTAAAATTTCATGAGTACAATTAGTACTTTTTTATTTGTTTTAGAATTATTGAAATTTGGATTACTCATAAAAATAACGAAGATCCCAGTAACTAAAGCAAATTTTTATCTCAACATTATTTTTTTATTTGTATGATATAATGTTTTATTTGTCATGAGGATTGTTGTAAATTTGTATGTGTATGTTACTCCGGATTGTGGAGAGTACAATAATGCAACAACTGTCAATAGTTTGGTTAAGTAACAACATTTGGTCGTCAATTTGAGGTCACCAGGGGCTAAGGTCTCCTCCTGGGTATTTTGATGACTTGCTATTTTTGTTCTAATACAGTTTTGTTAAAAAAGTGTTCGGAACTACCCTCGCATTGAAAGGATAGTACCGTGCCATTTTTTTCTGCATGGGTAGCCGGTGGTGAAAGGGTACAGTACCGCCCAACATTGAAAATAGGTATGAAATACTTCATTATTCTTGTCAGAACAACACATTTTTTGTGTAAAACTAACTCAATTTCAATTAATTCAGCGAAGCCGGATACCAGTGTGGGAAAGAATGACAATTTATTTATTTAATTGATCACATGTGCACTCCCTCAAAATAAATCCCTACATCCAGTTTGGTGAGATCTGTGAAATGAATGAATGTATGGTCGTCTGCTAACCACAGATAGTGAATGGGAATATATGATCATCTTTGAGTCGATCCTTTGACCACCTTTGGTGGGACCAAAGACATGAAAATTTTACCAGAGCTTTGAGCGCCTGAAATGTGGCTGACCAATAAGGTAGCAAGGTGCTTCTCCCACTTTGACAGAGGTGCGAGAGAACCGGAATACGGCCATGTTTCAGCACTCTGCCGCTGGACCTTCTGCTGTAAAGACCTGTTTTTTGTTGTGCTCCGTAATGAAAGAGTGGAGGCATGGTATGCATGTGGAATATTTAAGAGTAGTTAGAATTAATAATTTCTCTATCTCAGGAACTTTTGTGGGGAGAATTAAATGTCAGGCAGGTAATTTTAAGGGGATTGTAGTAAACCAACGGTCACAATGAAACCACGTGTAGTTATAAGTTGAGATACTTCCGTGTGCTTAAGTTAAGCTGAATTACTAGCGTGTGTACAATAAGCTGAAATATTTAAGAAATAGCGTGTGTATCATAAGTTGAAATATTTAAGAAATATCATTCCGTGTGACGCTAGATTTAAACTCTGAGAGAGAATCAAGGTGAGTCGGCCATCTATCCAGCAACGCCACTTGGCTTGCATTGCACAGGAAGACGTGCGTTTATCTCCAGAGTTCACAGTAGGAAAGTAGAATTACAAAGTGGGGCAGTGTCGTGTGAAACTGGGATCAATATTAACTGAAGTGGGAAAGCTGAAAGTGATAATGTTGTAACCATTCTTTGTGTAGTATTTCATATTGTTGTGTGGTGTATGTCATGTAATTTGGGTATGTGTGTTTAGCATGGGACAGTAGCTAGGTAGTTTCAAAAGGTTTGTGGGTTATGCTTGTTCCTTCTGTATCGCTCGATCTGGAGGAAAGTTTCGTGAGGATGATTGTGAGAGTTGAAGTGTGAGGTATAATAAAAGATCCACCATCCTATCCAGAAAGTGCACTGTTGCGGTAAATAGATTACGAGACCATAATATAGAGATTCACTAATGTAAAGCCATGCCCACTGGGCGGAATTTCTCATGTGATATTGTTGTAGGTTGTAGAATTTGTGTGTTTAGGAATAAATCAGATAGTGAAAAGAAAGAGATTGGTGGCCTTTTTCATTAAATTGTATGTTGTCATAATGTCCCGAATTTATATAAAAGCCGTTAAATAAAAAGACAAAAAGTAAATGTGGTATTGCCAGTGCGTAGTGTACAGTCAGAGTTCTATAAATCAGTGATAGATGCGTGTTTCCGTTGCGTGTTATTCATACAGGAGGATAATTTGTAACTAAATAGTAAGATACGAGAATTCATGTTACTCGATAAATTAAGGAAGAATCCACTCGCTTGGCAAACCACTCATCTTGCAGGCCTGACTGCTTGATGCCACAGTATGAGTAAGGCAAGTGGGTGCCTGTCAATATAATCTATCTGAAACCTGTCAGTATCTCCAGGCTTCTTCCATGTATACAGCCTTCTTTTATGATTCTTGAACCAAGTGTTAGCTATGATTAATTTCTACTCTGTGCAAAATTCTAGCAGGCAGCTTCCTCTTTCATTTCTTCCCCGCAATCCATATTCATCTACTACGTTTCCTTGTCACCCTTTTCCTACTACTGAATTCCAGTCACCCACGACTATTAAATTTTCGTCTCCCTTCACTAGCTGAATAATTTCTTTTATCTCATCATACATTTCTTGAATTTCTTCGTCATCTGCAGAGCTAGTTGGCATATAAACTTGTACTACTGTGGTAGGCGTGGGCTTCGTGTCTATCTTGGCCACAGTAATGCGTTCACTATGCTTTTTGTAATAGCTTACCCGCACTCCTATTTTTTTATTAATTATTAAAGCTACTCCTGCATTACCCCTATTTGATTTCTTATTTATAACCCTGTATTCGCCTGACCAAAAGTCTTGTTCCTCCTGCCACCGAACTTCACTAATTCCCACTATATCTAACTTTAACCTATCCATTTCCCTTTTTAAATTTTCTAACCTACCTGCCCGATTAAGGGATCTGACATTCCACGCTCCGATCCGTAGAACAGCAGTTTTCTTTCTCCTTATAATAACGTCCTCCTGAGTAGTCCCCTCCCGGAGATCCGAATGGGGGACTATTTTACCTCCGGAATATTTTACCAAAGAGGACGCCATCATCATTTAACCATAGAGTAAAGCTGCATGCCCTCGGGAAAAATTACGGCCGTAGTTTCCCCTTGCTGTCAGCCGTTCGCAGTAGCAGCACAGGAAGGCCGTTTTGGTTACGTTACAAGGCCAGATCAGTCAATCATCCAGACTGTTGCCCCTGCAACTACTGAAAAGGCTGCTGCCCCTCTTCAGGAACCACACGTTTGTCTGGCCTCTCAACAGATACCCCTCCATTGTGGTTGCACCTACGGTACAGCTATCTGTATCGCTGAGGCACGCAAGCCTCCCCACCAATGGCAAGGTCCATGGTTCATGGGGGGGGGGGATTCTAAATGCCTGAATAACTTTCAGCAATAAATATCTTCTGGAGTCGTCTGCTGTAAGGAAATGACACAAAAGTTCACAAAATTTCTTACGTAACTAGTGGGATACTTGGGTACTGGAGTAGTGCTAGTTAGTGTAAGAAAAACATAAAACTAACGAAAATTATTATTTATTTTGCAAAAATTCTGAGAAATCACAATGGCGCCTTTAGTTATGAACTGAACAAGTTATTTCCAGGTTCTTTTCGGAATGTGAAATTACTTCTTAAGGATAGGATTCGCTAATGAAATTTCTATACAAAGTTTAAGATTGTTATTGACTTGGTAGAATGGCTGAGAGCCGCGCCTACTCAACTTGAATAATTATCCGTTAGAGTGTTGCTAGGTACAGTCGAGGCTGTCGCATGTGAAATGCAGTGAAGTGTACTGTTGTGGAGGAAATAAGGGGCTCGCAGAAGCTGTAGCGCACAATATCATAAGCTGCGATGACTGCTGTCTGCACTACTCGCTGCTGGCAAATAAGATAACTCTCGTTCTAACTAGATTGACCTTTGCCAATCAAACTCTCCCTATGCCTTGATGAAGTCAAGGATTCCTATTCGCCCCTAGTCTAACTATTGGCGTGGTACACCGGACAGATAACCAGTCCACCACGATGCCACTCAAAAATTCGCTCGCAGGCGTTTAACTATAACTCTGTCCATTCACACCGCACAATAAGTGTGTCGCCAACAGTGAACAGCGCTTAATCGCAAGGACTCAATATAGAGTCACACTTCGATTCGCTCTCGACAGAGGTGCTCTCCCAGTGAAGTACTGAGGAGAGACTTGTTCTCGCTCCAAAAGCGACAACGGAACGGTGCCTCTCCACACCAGACGTGCAGGGGTATATCTTACGATCTCTTCCATTACTCCTTCAGCTCAAGGCGTCAGAAATGTTGTCTGCCAATCAGCATTGCTCTTCTAAAATGGGAGAATGACGTTTCGTTTAAGGCGGCTAATCCAGAAATTTGTAGTATTGGCGTTTGGCGTTTGCTGTCTCCCTGTGAAAATCTCTGAAACTGCGTGCTATGTGTAAGGAATGCATAGGTTGGACGCTCCCACACAATGTAGCGGAATTTGCTTTTAAGCCGAACATGGGGTCGATCCCCCTTTCACTTTGGCACACGCTGTCTGCTCCACGGGCGGCCGAGGTTGCTCGTTCTCTGAAGGGACCGGCCTCCCGGTGTGTGGTCTGCCTCTCTCGAACTAAAAGCTCCTGTGACCTTTGTGTCTGGAATATACGTGTGTACGCCAGCCTCGAGTATTTCAACCCCGGTGCGCACTTGTTATTTGCATATCGTTTACATGAATTCATACAACATTGACTTTATCTTATCGAGTTCGGGTTCGAATGAAGCGTCTTGATGTGCGGAATATGATTGTGAGGGCGGAATATGTAAGCAATGAAGGTCAGGAGACCACGACGTCTTACATGGTCATCGGCTAGTTGCATCAGAAGTTTTATAGTGTCAGGTTAACGGAAATAGTAAAAGATAGATAGTTTGTGAGTGAGAACTTCGATATATTTCAACTTCTTGTATACAAAACACCGCCAAGTCCGTGTTAGTCTGAAGCTACAGTTTCGAGATTCACTCACAAATGCAGTTACTTATTATAGGCAGCTTATTGCAATTAACTGACTCTGTTACCAAAAAGATTACAGAAGTTATCTGCGACAGGATTGTCGCTGAAATATTCCACATCTCGATCTCTTTGAGCGTTCAGTTCTCGGTCCCGACTTACACAATACACCAGGCGAATTTTAGTAAATTAACAAGTCACAGAACCCGAATATTAGGCATTCGTCTTTAGCTCTCGTTCGCGATTACTTTGAGGAGCTCGACGGTCAGGTTGAACTCATAATTCTGCAAAATTGTTACATCTATTCAGAGCTGCTTATACACACGTCCGAACATGATGAAGGCTGAGCACCGAATTGAATCTAGATTTCCCAAAGCAGTTCTTAAGCCCACATAACGCCCGCGAATGTACTCTCCTCTGATTGGCTAATATACGTCACAGCCAATCATTATTATACTGGAGTGTTGCGTCTTTTACTACGAACTAGTCACAAGGTAATACCTAGTTTTCCATAGCGATTTGTTAAAAGAACAAATTTGTAAAACCCACAAAAATCGAGTTACTCTCCCTTTCAGTAACTGAACTGTAAAATGTTTCTTTCTTCTCCCATACCATAAACTGGCGAAACACACATTACAAATTTCCCCTGAACACATGACTGAGTCATGCTGTTTAGACACGGTTTTAGCGTTAATGTATACACAGTTAATAAACATAACAATGATTATTTTATTTTATTACGTTGCACTCACACCTTCATTCACACTAATAACTAAACATATTAAATCAGCAATAATTAATAAAAGACATAAAATTAGCGGAAGTTAAGGTGTCATTTCCAAATAACATTGTTTTTACTCCTTAGGATTGCAGAGCCTGTAAGATGCTGACACCTTTCGGCCACAGCAGTCACCACTTGGAACTAACACGTTTGCTCGGTCGTAAGCATACATCTGTCGCGCGCAACGATCACTCATTGTCTGAAGCTGTATGCGCTCGTCTGACTTTGGGTTTTCGGTATACTGCATTATTGTTTTTGAGTTTGATACTATCAGCAGGTTCTGGAGTACCGCTTGAAGACCGAATGTGAGAGCCTCTCGAATCACTCCCACTTCCGCGATAATACCTGAACAATAAGGGGGGAGACGAAATTGCTTTTCGGTGGAATTAATAACTGTTTACAACTCGTGACAGGCTGTCTAAGACTGAGCATAGCTTGATTCAACAACTTGTAGGTACATATTTAATGTATGTTGCAGCAGGATGCAGTAAACATTACCCTAGATATGCGTAGGAAAGCTACGGCACAGCATGCATCTTACGAGGAAGAAATGGGTCATTATTTATATAAACTTGAGAGAAAGTAAGTGCTGTCCGTTGTTCTCGATAAAGAATTGTTCACGTAACAGAATTTGAGAAGATGGTATAGGTTCTTATGAGCGAATGTATCGTCTTATCCTAAGAACCACAAACCGTGAGGAATATACAGTGGGGAGTTAAAATGGAGCAGCCATTACAACAATGCTGGCCTGAATAATGTCCAGCCAGATTACGGTAAACAGCCAGTTTTACTGTATCATTCACTTTAAGGGGTTGCAGGCTATAGATTTTGGTGCTGAGATTCTCCTTCTCAGCCGAGTCTTTGACGATCGGTCCACGCTATGTGACGGGGCGTAAGCCCAGTGGCAACGAGAACACGGCAATTGGCGTCACTGGACTCAGATATGGAGGGGCGTGAGGTCGGCGCACTGCTCTACCGACTGTTATCGGGTTTCGAGATTGCAGCTGCTACTTCTCAGTCAAGTGGCTCCTCAGTTGGCCTCACAAAGACTGAGTGCGCCCTGCTTGTTGGTGAAGGCCCCCTGATATGACCCCTTATATGTCTAGGTATGACTCTGACAGGTGCACGTACGTGAGCATCCTGTCTGATCACCTGCATCCATTTATGTCCATTGTGCATTCCGACGGACTTCGATAATTCCAGCAGGGCAATTCGACACCCCCCCCCCCCCCGCTCCATAATTGTTACAGAGTGGCTCCAGGAATACTATTCTGAGTTTTAAGAACTTCAGCTGGCCACCAAACTCCCCAGACATGAACAAATCGAGCAATTTGGGAAGAATTTCCTTTACTTCGCGTCTATAGTCAGAAACTTTTTATCATCAGTCTACCGGTTTCCGTCTATAATGATCATCTTCACATTTGTTTTATAAAATAACTTCCTAATGTACTGCAGCCATAGTGGCATCTGCTGACAAGATGACTCTTGCGTATGCTGTTATTTATATATATTTGACGATGCTGGTGCTAATTTTGTGTTCAACATTTGACGATGCCACTATGGCGGCAGTACATTAGGACACGATGTTATATAACAGATCTGAAGATGGTCATTATAAGCTGAAACCCGTAGTCTGATGATAAAAACTTTGTGACTATAGACGTAAAGTAAAGGAAATTTATTCTATATTCGGGTCACTGTTTTATTCGCGACCATGTATGTGGTAACTTGTGATATCTGGGATGCGTTGCAACGTGTTGTTCATAAGAGATCTCCACCCCCTCAGACTCTTACGGATTTATGGACAGCCCTGCAGGATTCATGGTATCAACCCTCTCTAGCACCACTTCAGACATTAGTGGAGTCCATGCCACGACATGTTGCGGCACTTCTGCGTGCTCGCGGGGGCCCTAAGCGGTTTTAGGGTAGCATGCCAGTTTCTTTGGCTCTTCAGTGTAGCATGTGTGTGTGTGTGTGTGTGTGTGTGGCATTTTCAGGGTTTAAAATCTATTTATATTTCACTCTCATATAAGTTTTTAAGTTTTTATGCTCATATACACTGCTGGCCACCGTAAATGCAACACCCTGAAGGAAGAATCCGAATCAAGTGAAATTTACACCATGGGTTTGCAGCGATGAGATATGCAACTGATTAGAATTTCAGCGCAGACGCACATCACGCGCGCCTGTGGCGCCACCTCATAGCGCCATTTAAGGCTTGGCGATTTCGACGGGTGTACGTTCAGCACGTGTGTTTACCTTGTGGTTGTTTCACAAGACGATCAGTTATGCCTCGTAGACAACAGCGAACATCTTTTGATCAAGTATCCGAGTTCGACAGAGGAAGGATAGTGGCTTACCGAGATTGTGGATTATCATACAGAGAAATCGCTAGTCGTGTTGGACGAAACCAAACAACTGTAATGCGGATATGTGACCGTTGGATGCAGGAGGGTACGACGGACCGACGTGGTCGACCGCATTCACCTCGGTGCACCACTGCACGAGCTGATAGGCAAATTGTGCGCATGGCAGTGACGGATCGCTCAGTGACATCCCGAACCATAGCACAGCACATAGCGTCTGTAACGCATCATCCAGTGTCTGCGCGTACCATTCGACGTCGTTTATAGCAGAGTGGTCTGTTGGTCTGTCCGCAAGACGTCCATTGCTTCGTCTACCATTGACGCAGAACCACAGGCGTCTCCGTCGCCAATGGTGTGATGACAGACGGATGTGGACGGCAGAATGGAATGACGTTGTCTTTACTGACGAGGCACGCTTCTGTCTGCAGCACCACGATGGTCGGATTCGGGTGTGGAGTCACCGTGGAGAGAGGATGCTGGACAGCTGCATTATGCACCGCCACACTGGTCTTGCACCGGGTATTATGGTATGGGGCGGTACTGGATATTACTCTCGCACGCCTCTAGTACGCATTGCCGGTACTTTAAGTAGCCGGCGCTACATATCCGAGGTGCTGGAGCCAGTTGTCCTTCCTTACCTTCAGGGCTCGGCCACAGCCATATTTCAACAGGATAATGCGCGACCACACGTGGCACGCATTGTCCAAAGGTTCTTCGTCAATAACCAGATTGAAGTGCTTCCCTGGCCGGCTCGCTCTCCGGATCTTTCGCCGATAGAAAACATGTGGTCCATGGTTGCTCAACGAGTGACCCAGATTACATCCCCAGCTGCCACACCAGATGATCCTTGGCAACGTGTGGAAGCTGCTTGGGCTGCTGTACCCCAGGAACACATCCAACGTCTCTTTGACTCAATGCCGAGACGTGTGGCAGCGGTGATCTCCAACAATGGCGGCTACTCTGGCTACTGATTCTGGCAGGAACCACATGTCACAGACGTCTGTAAACGTAATCATTTGATACTTGGTCAACATGTTATCTACAAAATAAATTTTGTTGTGCTACCTCTTGTCTTTCTTGGTGTTGCATTTACGGTGGCCAGCAGTGTATATTCTTCTGGAAGAATTGGTACATTTCCTTGGAAGATATGCTACATGAAATTCACCGGAAACGATTGCAAATTATTTTTCCATTCATTTATTGTTTTTTACTCATTCACCATACATACAATGAGTAGACGAATAAGGAGTCGCTAAAAGGCACATAAAATACGTCGAAACTCTTGAACGTCGTTTCCTCAGAAAAGGTCAGGTATCTACAGATAATCTGAGGCACGTGTTCGCTTATTTTGGCTCCTCTTCCACGGAACGAAGTTCCCGAGAAATCGGGTTATGGCACTTACCATTTTCTCCTCGTCATTTGTGGTGCCGGTTTTGGCGAGATCGGGTGGATGGAGGCTCCACCTGTGTTCAAAAATGGTTCAAATGGCTCTGAGCACTATGGGACTCAACTGCTGAGGTCATTAGTCCCCTAGAACTTAGAACTAGTTAAACCTAACTAACCTAAGGACATCACAAACATCCATGCCCGAGGCAGGATTCGAACCTGCGACCGTAGCGGTCTTGCGGTTCCAGACTGCAGCGCCTTTAACCGCACGGCCACTTCGGCCGGCCCACCTGTGTAGTATGGTTTGATTCATATTAGATACTCTTTGAAAGCTGCAAAAGATTATCTTCAACGTCGCAGTCGGAGGATGCAATGTGTAGTGAATACTTGATGAACTATGACATAATCACGCTGCTGTATACAGCTATCCAATATTTAAAAATTTGTGGACTACAAAATAGTCTTTGACGGTAACATTTTCCCTTTATTTTATGACCGGTTTTGATCTGTGAGATCATCATCACAAGCTATGTGGCCCTATGGAAGTGAGAATTTACACGTTATTTTAAGGAGGTGATGATTACAAAGTCCAATATTAACGAATGACCTAGAAAATAGAGGTGGAGGATTTTGCTCGAATTCTACATGGAATCGTGCACTCTTCGTTTGGAAACCAGAGGGGCAGAGTTACTGCTGCCTTAAGTTTAGTCTGCGTAAGTTGATCCGTGACAGTTGCAATGGGCTTGTCGCTGAGGTTTCGCGGGCCTATCTCAACTAATAACGTACCGTGATTTTGTAAATGTTCTTATGGCAACGACTCACAGTTATGTAGACGACTACTGTTTGCGCCTGGAGGCGTTACCGCTTCGCAGTTGTAAGCTGGCAACAGCGCTACGAACTGTCGGGGATCATCTTACATCGTCTCGACTATAGCCAGTTGGTTATTAATGTTCACTCGCGATAACGTCTAACGTCGGTCATCTGTGGTTGTGTGGTGGCGCTCGTGTACATTGTGTGTGTGTGTTACCTTTCCTTGTATGCTCTGCAAACCGATGTTTTAAATTTCCTTGCTTCATTGCTACATTTGCGCCTTGAAAATGACAGTGTGTGCAGCGTCGAAATAACGGCGTTTGTCGAAGAAGTCACCTGGCTGCATTTCCTTAATTTATTTTAACATAATCAGATAAGTCTGGCTTCCCAAACTACTAAATAGGACATTAAAAGAAAGCTTGAAGGCAAGATAGGGATGACCTTACACTACGCTTCAGTTGCGTTTCAGCACAGCGTTATCGTCATTTTCCATGTTTTGACGGTACCTTACCGGGCTAAAAGTTTCTTTGTGTTTGATTTGTTAGTTTAGCAAGACAGGCGCTTCTGATGATGATCTTAGAGATAGAAACTGGCCGTAAAGAAAAAAAAATTGCTGGCAAAGACTGTTTTGAATTCCGCAAATTTTGAAAACTGGGTCGCTGAATATTTCAGTATGATTATGTCACACTTCATCAAGATTCGACAGATCTAGGTGCTGTGTGACTATTGTTTGATGCTCAGTCTCCATTTCTTCAGGTCAGACGTGAGGCTGCAGTCCATAAAATGAGTGCCCTATAGGGCGCGGTACGGCGAGCGGACGCGATCCTTTGGACGCTACCTCGCCACCTGCAGCGCAGCGGTGGCCGGAATGGACGTCGCTTTCTCGCCCGAGGCGGTATAAAACGCGATGTTGTCGGGATAATCGCGGATCGCGCCTGCCAGCGCGGCAGCCCACACCTGCGTGTAAACAGCGTGTGACCTCCATTGCAAAATCACCTGCCGGGCGGGCAACGAACTCGGAGCTGCCGGACACCTCCCGGCCGTTGACCATCTTCCTCCGGAAGGAAGGAACCATCTGCCGCGTGGCCAATTATTATTAGACTGGCGCCGCGTGGCGCGGCAGCTGGCAGAAAACTTTCTGCGCGCGAACGGCGCAGGATGTCCGGCTGACCGGACGAGCAGGCCATTCAACCCGGCCCCATCGCAGAAGTTCACGCAGCGTCCAGCGTCCCTCACGCGCGGCGCCAGCGTCAGCTTTTTGGCCTCTTTGTCATGATACCACATGTGCCAATACACTGCGTTATAGTCAGATTTATTGCGTCTTAAGAAGCGATCTACTCGAAGTAGCATTCTCATCTATGGAAATAAAAATGAAACTATAGAAAAAAAAAAGGAAACTTTAAAATTGTCGGTGCGGCTGATCCCGGCGGAGGTTCGAGTTCTCCCTCGCGCATGTGTGTGTGTTTGTCCTTAGGATAATTTAGGTTAAGTTATGTGTAAGTTTAGGGACCGATGACCTTTGCAGTTAACTCCCATAAGATTTCACACACATTTAACATTGTGGCCGGCCGGGGTGGCGGAGCGGTTCTAGGCGCTACAGTGTGGAACCACGCGACCGCTACGGTCGCAGTTTCGAGTCCTGCCTCGGGCATGGACGTGTGTGATGTCCTTAGCTTAGTAAGGTTTAAGTAGTTCTAAGTTCTAGGGGACTGATGACCTCAGTAATTAAGTCCCATAGTGCTCAGAGCCATTTGAACCATTTAACATTGTGGTTGAGCTCCGTGGCTGTGAACTGAATTACTGGAAGAAATAAAGCAACCAGTCACTCGTTTGTGCAGTTTTTTTGTGTGTAAGGACACGCTTCGGGTTTTCACCTGTCTCAGCTTGTGTAATACAGGGTGTCCCACAGAAACCAGTACGCCTCACGCCCGGAACTCAAGTAACAAGAAACTAATAGGAAATAGGAACTGCTCAACACGAGCAGTTATCGTCTTGACAACATGCAGCTGTTCAGCACGTCGTTAGCTCCAGCAAATGGTGCAGTCAATGTGAAGGCGGCCTACTCTATGTGCCGATACCGGTCATATTAAATAAATGATATTTTACAAAAGAAAAAATGGTTCAAATGGCTCTAACCACTATAGGACTTAACTCCTGAGGTCATCACTTCCCTAGACTTAGAACTACTTAAACCTAACTAACCTAAGGACATCACACACTTCCATGTCCGAGGCAGGATTCGAGCCTGCGACCGTAGCAGCAGCGCGGTTCCGGACTGAAGATATTTTACAGTCGTGACTGTTTCTTCGTAAGTGATTATCACAAGTAAGGTCGCTGACACTCTCAATCATTTTGGTTAAAATCGTGTAGTTACCTGCTTATAAGAGATGCTAGAAGTGTTGGCCTAGGGCACGCAGGCACAGCTGACTTCGTGTGATGACGCTGCCAGTAACACGCTATAATTCTGCAGGCGTGACGTTATTAATTTCTGTAATAATGTTCCGTTTAAGGTCGTTTATTGTGCGAGGATTGTCAGCATACACCTTGCCCTTCAGTGTGCATCGTAAATAAAAATCGCACGGTGCTAGTACGGTGATCTTGAAGGCCAGAGGCTTCTATCGATAAGGCTTTTTTCAGGGAACTTGTTGGTGCTGTGGATCATACCCTAGTTGGTTGTGTGACCCATTCGTCCATCTCGTTCGAGCACTGCATACTGCTTCTATACATCTGTTGAATGTGCATGGAAAGAGTGAAAGATCTCTAGATATCTGGCACTGTTTAAGGAGTAACTAAAAATATGGGACAATAAAGCGCGTGCCGGACAGTGCACACCAACGCCTAACCTCTCTCAGTTTCTTCGTGCATGATATGTGAGTTGTCCTGCGACCAGTATTTGCAATTCTGGGAGTTTATATAACCTGAAAAATGAAACTAGGCCTCGTCTGACATGAAGTAAAGCAAGGGTCCATGTAACCGGTAATAATTTATGTTTACAGCCAGTTACAATAATTAACACTTTTTTCCTGATTCTCAAATTACAACTCTTGCCCTACACTCACAAGACAAGCTTTTAATTTCGTATCTTTTAGTACACGATGATGCGATGTACGGGACACACCAACCTGGCGGCATAACCCCCTTACCGACTTGTGGGGACTTAGCGTAATGTCCATGAGGATTCTGTCCATAGTTTCAGGGATCCTCACTGTCGGTCGTCTATTCCTCTGCACATTCTGAACGGATCCTAAGGCCCCCCCATATCTTCAACAGTGCTAATTGTGGGGACTTTCCTACCAGAATACTTCGCTTGAAACATTTCTTTGCATTCCTTGATGGAGCCCATCTTAAGTAACACCACACAATTGCAATTCGCTGTTCTAGTGCAAACTTCCACATTTCTGTAACAACTGAACAATACGAGCTTCTCGCAACAACTGACGCACAAACACATAGATGTTCTCAATTTTCAGATAAAATGCAGTGTAGTTAACTTTCGAGACAGTGTTGCCACTTCAGAAGCATTTCGACTAGAGATGATTAAACAGTACGTGAGGCATGCCGATTTTACGTCGGACTCCCTGTACATTTAGATACTCATATGTATAACGATTTTGTCAACAGCACGTTGCAGCTGCCAAGTCCAAAATAAAAATTCGTTTAGCTACCACGGTTTTTGAATTCTTTATTTACGTTTAATTACCCGTAAAGTGAATTTACTTTTGTTCTGTGTTGTGACTTCATTTTAATCCTTTCTGTCTACTGTGCTAACACTTTTACGTACACTGATGTAGTGATTCTGCCAGCATTCACCATGTGGCCAACAAGTATGTTTATACTGTAAGATGGCAAGAACTATGCCCATTACATGAAGTCATTAAAGATCACCAAACTCACGTTGAGTGAACAGTAGGGCTGAACAAAAATGACTGACAAGGCACAGTGCATCTTGTAGAGGGTATAGTATGGACGTGTTGGAATAATTAATGTTGGGTGATGGTTTTAAAGTAATTCACTCAACATGATAACTTTGTGGAAATGCATTGATTTACTGGAGGCTAGTTTACCCAGGGAAGTATTCAGAGTTGACTGCGGCTGTGTGGCGGCGTGCGGTTGGGGAGTGGCGAAGGGAAACGACAATAGGCAACTTAGGGTGGCTCAAACTCTGGGAAAGCGGTAATGGGGCGCGGCCCCCTGCTGCCTTAAGATGAGTGACACTGTGGGTGATAAATGTCTGTCGTCCCGTTTTCAGTGAAACATGCGAGAAAGCCGCGCAAAGCTACGGTGGAGCGGTCAACAGAGGCCGAAATATGCATGTGCGTGACTATAGCAACTTCACGCTGAATTCACGGCCCACAGAGTATGAAGGAAAATCAGGTAAGAGCGGCAGAATACACTGGCCTCTGATGGGAATGTAGGACCAAGGAATTTGAAGTACTCTCCTGGGAGTCAGAATTTCGGAAAAAATGGTGTTTTTTGCAGATGCTAACATTGATGGGTAGCCTGGGAGGAGCTAAATAGCAGAAGTTGAGATGAAGGGAAATTTTGTAGGAATTTATTCACTTCCCAGAGCAGGAGTTGGTCGGCGCCGGGAAGCGACACATAATTGACACGACTTATGCTGCAATTGGCGTAAGTGATTTTGCTGGAGGGAAAACCGAGGTGAAGAGCAGGCTGGCAGAAATATCCGAGGTTTTTTTTCCATTCCCAGCTTGCCTAGAGTGCGGACGTGTCGTTCTTTACTCAGCTTGCCTGAGACAGAGAGAGAGAGAGAGAGCATCTCTGCAGTTTAGCACTTAGCAAACGGAACGATTGAGCTTGTACTGAGCAAGATAGCTAGGAGTGAATAGACGAGCACAGCCTTGCAGCACCACGAGGCCGGCCGACGTCTGCACAACGACGACGCCCCACCACGCTGAATTCGGTGATATTGCGCCCGCTCCGGCTTGAGTTAGGCCACTGATTAATTTGTTGGATCACGTCAGTAAGTTTTCACGAGGGTTTCATGGGCCGTGTATTGTAGAATTCTTCTTGCACTTCGCATTATGCCTGGGTCAGTCGATAGGAATTAAATTTGATTTATCGCGCTTTACCCCATGTAAACGCAATTTATTCCCACTGCCTGTTAGGAGAGTCATGTAATGTGATGATTGAAGGTCGTGAGTTAAAATAAATTGTGCTAATCGACTGCATCTGTTTTCAATCAAGTAGTTGAAATCCCAAGTCACTTTCTTAATTAATTTTGTGTTCAACATTTGCATCTGTTGTTCAATATCTGAATATAACATAAATGTGCATCCCTTTTTAATTAAAATGGATCAATTCTGAATCAATTAATGTCAACACTGCCACTGCAGTTCAATTAGGAGTCACAGGGCCTTGTTACTTTCTTTGTGTTATCCGAAATTGCGGCAGTTTTGCACTCTCTGTTGATCTGTTAGTCAATTAGCTGGGGTGAACACACATCAAAACCAGATAAGTGATGGGTGGGGTGTCACAATATACGTGGTGAATCAATTTCTTTCCTTATTGGTATTTCATCCTTCTCGCCTTGTATAGGTCAGGGGATAGACCGTCGGCAGTACATTCAACGAGTTCTTTGGCCAAGGAACAAGTAAAACTAAGACGAAAGAATGCTGACATAAAGGTGAGATATTTACAAGTCAATTAAAAATTTTCAAAGGTGAAATTAATAGAAAGTTCTATATGCATGTTACTTGCCTTTTTAGTTTTTAATTTATCACAGGAACAATAAAGAGGTAAAACGAAAAATAGTAAGAATACATTTAAAATACTTAAAATACGATCTAAAACCGTTGATCTTAAGAAGAAGCACTTTATTGGAAGGAGGAAACGTTTTGGCGTTGAAGACAGGGCGAGGGTGGGATATAAGAAAAGGAGACTGATGCCTGATATCGATGGAATAGAAGTGGATGTTGATGACAGGAAGAGAGGAGTAGTTGCGGGTGTCGGTAAGACAATAATTTCAAGGGGTTAGCGAAGGAAGCGGTAGAAAGGGAAAAGGGAACATTTGGGGAAGGTAGGAAAAGGAAGATCTAATGAAGAATAATACATGGGATGGATTTACAGTTGGTAGGATGGGTAAGTGCTGGAACGGAGTTCATGGTCTGAGAGAGGGAATCGGTCCAAATTTCGTTGGGTGAGGGTGCGAAGGATGGGAAGATGTATGGTTAGTGGGATGTGTCCGCAGAGGCGTGGCAGCGCACTACAGAATTGAAAATCATATGGCAAACAAGAGGATTACTGGAGTCAAGTTTGAGGATGGTGTAGGATTCCGAAGGTGTTCGGTGTTACTAAAAAGAGGTGGAAATTTGGTGGGATGGCAAAGGATCCATGTGGAGGAAGATAAATGGAGGCAGAGAGAGAGGCGGTGTGCATGACGTTCAAGGATCTAGAGGTCGGGCAGATATAGATGCTACATTTGCTTGGGAGATAATCGGTGGGGAAAAGTTTTTGTAGATGTGGAAGACAGTGGAGGGATGCAATCCCGAAGTTCGGCCAGTTCGTAGTTCTAGTCTATTGTGGATTTTCTATTGGATGGTTACTATGAGAGGTTTCCATGTTAGTTGCGGGTAGATGGTTATTCCAAGATATTTTAATGTATTAGTCGACTGTTAGGGACGGTCGTAAATGGTAAGGTAGAAATTATGGAGGCAGAAGGTAAAGGTGGTTCGTCCGATAATTATTGCCTGGGTTTTGAAGGGACTGATCGTGAGGAGCCATTGGTTACACCAGAAGGTAAGCTGATTAGTGAACCAGACCTCCACGGACTAGCTTTCTGAGACTGTTTTGGAAACAGTGCAAGGAAACCCCATTGTCGGACCACTGCATTTTATTAGGTGTCTCTCCTCAGTTAGCAATGTATCTTTATTCATCTACATCTACATTTACAAGGTCACTCTGAAATTCACACTTAAGTAGCTGGCAGAGGGTTCATCGAACCATTTTCATACTAATTCTCTACCATTCCACTCTCGAATGGCGCGTGGGAAAAAGGAACATCTAAATCTTTTCGTTCGAGCTCTGATTTCTCTTATTTTATTATGATGGTCTCACCGCAAAGAAAACCGCCTTTGTTTCAGTGACTGCCACCCCAACTCGCGTAACATATCAGTGACACTCTCACCCCCATTGCGCGGTAACACGAAACGAGCTGCCCTTCTTTGCACTTTTTCGATGTCTTCCGTCAATCCTACCTGGTAAGGTTCCCATACCGCGCAGCAATATTCCAGCAGAGGACGGACAAGTGTAATGTAGGCTGTCTCTTTAATGGGTTTGTCGCATCTTCTAAGAGTTCTGCCAATAAAGCGCAGTCTTTGTTTCGCCTTCCCCACAATATTATCTATGAGGTCTTTCCAATTTAAGTTGCTCGTAATTGTAATTCCTATGTATTTAGTCGAATTGACAGCCCTTAGATTTGTGCGATTTATCGTATACCCAAAATTTAGCGGATATTTTTAGTACCCATGTGGATGACCTCGCACTTTTTTTTGTTTAGTGCCAAATGCCACTTTTCGCACCATACAGAAATTCTCTCTAGATCATTTTGTAATTGGAATTGATCGTGTGATGATTTTGCTATACGGTAAATTACAGCGTCATCTGCAAACAATCTAAGAGGGCTGCTCAGATTATCACCTAGATCATTTATGTAAATCAGAAACAGCAGAAGGCCTATGACAGTACCTTGCGGAACGCCAGATATCACTTCTGTTCTACTCGATGATTTACCGTCTACAACTAGGAACTGTGACCTCTCTGAGAGGAAATCACGAATCCAGTCACACAACTGAGACGATATTCCATATGCACGCAATTTGATTAATAGTCGCTTGTGAGGAACGGTATCAAAAGCCTTCTGGAAATCTGGGAATATGGAATCGATCTGAGATCCCTTGTCAACAGCACTCGTTACTTCATGGGAAAAAGGAGCTACCTGTGTTGCACAAGAATGTTATTTTCTGAATTCGTGGCGGTTATGTATCAATAAGTGATTCTTTCAAGGTGATCCATAATGTACGAGTACAGTATATGCTCCAAAATCCTACTGCAAATTGAGGTCAGTGATATGGGTCTGTAATTCAATGGGTTACTCCTATTTCCTATCTTGAATATTGGTGTGACCTGTGCTACTTTTCAGTCCTTAGGAACAGACCTTTCGTCAAGTGAGCGGTTGTATATGATTGCTAAGAAAGGAGCTATTGTGTCTGTATACTCTGAAAGGAACGTGATTGGTATACCATCTGGACCGGAAGACTTGCCTTGATTTGAGTTGTTTCGCAACACCTAAGATATCTACTTTTATGTCACTTATGCTAACCGCTGTTCTGGTTTCGAATTCTGGAATATTTACTTCGTCTTCTTTCGTGAAGGAAACTCCGCTTTAGTGGCACCATCATCGGGAACATTTCCCTCGCTATCGCGCAGTGACGGCATTGACTGTTTTTTTGCCACTGGTGTACTTCACATACGACCAGAATCTCTTTGGGTTTTCTACCATATTTTGGGACGATGTTTCATTATGGAAACTATTAAAAGCATCTCGCATTGACACCCGCACTAAATTTATAGCTTTCGTGAAACTTAGCCAGTCTTGGGGACTTTGCGCTCTTCTGAATTTGGCATTGCACTGAAAATACTGCACATCAGAGCAAATGCCCATGGCATGTGCTGTATCTCTTGCTTCCATTCTCTCATGGCACTTGCTGCTAACAGCAGGAATGCCTTCTTTAACATGTTGCCCTGCATTCAGTACCGCTCGGTTCGGTCTATGGTTTTGTTTCCCTGCAGTGGTAGTTGTATGTAAACATTGGTGCATACCAATAACTGTAGGCAGTGGAAGCCCGCCGTGACGACGCTCTGCTGAGCTGTTCCTGCACTGGCGGCAACCACATTACAGTACTGTACGTGTCTGAGGTTTATTGCATTACTCCGTGTTGTGTTTTGTATGTTACAGGGTACTTCTCCTTTGTGTGAAAGTATTTTCACAGAAAAAAGGCGTGATTTGGTAAGACACCGAATATATCATCATTACAATATTACTCTGTAACGTGCCGCCGGAGACCGTGTGTCCCTTATACCAAATTAGTCAGAATGTAAAAGAACACAAAATCTCCAAGATTGGCAAAGTTTTACAGAAGTTCGAAATATGGTGCGTACTTCAATGCGAGATGCTTTTAATAATTTCCACATCGAAATTCTGTCTCGAAATCTGGCAGAAAACCTAAAGAGATTCTGGTCATACATAAAGCACACGAGTGGCAAGAGGCAATCAATATCTTCATCAGTACCTTCACTGCGAGATAACAACGGTGAAGTCACTGATGACAGTGCCACTAAAGCAGAGTTATTAATCACGGTTTCCCGAAAATCCTTCACCAAAGAAGACGAAGAAAATATTCCTGAATTCCAATCAAGAACAACTGCCAAAATGAGAAACATAGAAGTAGATATCCTCGGAGTAACGAAGCAGCTTAAACCACTTAATAAAGGAAAGGCCTCCGGTCCAGATTGTATATCAGTCAGGTTCCTCTCGGAGTATGCTGATAAAATAGCTCCATATTTAGCAGTTACATACAACCACTCGCTCACAGAAAGATCCGTACCTAAAGACTCGAAAATTGCTCAAGTCACACCAATACCCAAAAGGGGAAGTAGGAGTAATCCGCTGAATTTCAGGCCTATATCACTAACGTCTATTTGCAGTAGGATTTTGGAACGTATACTGTATTCGAACATTATGAAGTACCTCGAAGAAAACGATTTATTGACACATAGTCAGCACGGATTCAGAACATATCGTTCTTGTGAAACACAACTAGTTCTTTATACTCATGAAGTAATAAGTGCTATCGACAGGGATTGTCAAATTGATTCCATATTTTTAGATTTCCAGAAGGCTTTCGACACCGTTCCTCACAAGGGTCTTCTAACCAAACTGCGTGTCTACGGAGTATCGCCTCAGTTGTGCGACTGGATTCGTCATTTCCTGTCAGAGAGGTCACAGTTCGTAGTAATGGACTGAAAGTCATCGGGTAAAACAGAAATAATATCCGGCGTGTTATAGGCCCTGTCTTGTTCCTGATCTATGTTAACGACATAGAAGACAATCTGAGTAGCCGTCTTAGATTGTTTGCAGATGATGCTGTCATTTACCGTCTTGTAAAGTGATCAGATGATCAAAACGACTTGCAAAATGATTTAGATAAGATATCTGTATGGTGCGAAAAGTGGCAATTGAGCCTGAATAAGGAAAAGTGTGAAGTTATTCACATGAGTACTAAAAGAAATCAGCTAAATTTCGATTACGCGATAAGTCACACAAATCTAAAGGCTGTAAATTCAACTAAATACTTAGGGATTACAATTACAAATAACCTAAATTGTAACGATCACATAGATAATATTGTGGGTAGAGCAAACCAAAGACTGCGACTCATTGGCAGAACACTTAGAAGGTCCAACAGGTCTAATAAAGAGACTGCTTACACCACGCTTGTCCTCCCTGTTCTGGAGTATTGCTATGCGGTGTGAGATCCGCATCAGGTCGGACTGAAAGATGACATCGGAGAAGTACAAAGAAGGGCAGCTCGATTTGTATTATCGCGAAATAGGAGAGAGAGTGCCACAGACATGATACGTGAAATGGAGTGGCAATCATTAAAACAAAGGCGTTTTTCATTGCGACGGGATCTTCTCATGAGTTTTCTCCTCCGATTGCGAAAACATTCTGTTGGCACCCACCTAGATAGCGAAAAAGGATCATCACAATAAAATAAGAGAAATCAGGGCTCGCACAGAAAAATTTAAGTGCTCCTTTTTCCCGCGTGCCGCTCGAGAGTGGAACGGTAGAGAGACAGCTTGAAGGTGGTTCATTGAACCTTCCGCCAGGCACTTTATTGTGAATAGCAGAGTTATCACGTAGATGTAGATGTATCTCTGAGCAACCTCCGGAAATTGGTCTGCCGGGTTCTGGTTCCCCCGTACATGGGAAGTTTCAACGAAACTTCTTGAACATTTCAAAACCACTTCTAAACGCAATTACGTTGACAGACTTAATATTGTTGCTCTTACAACTATAACGTCTCTTTGTATTCACACAAGTAGAAATCCAAAAGCAAGTTCATCGACGAAGTACAACACTTAGTACTGAAAGTATTTTTATTGTGAATTCCAACGCACAGCCGGAACAGAACTGGACTCCCGATGGGGAGTGCTGCTGCTTACACAGGCTTCGAATATTCCAGAATATACAAACACTACCAAGATAAGAAATGTCGAGGACGTTTCAGAAATGATAAATACTAAATAACAAGAAATTGCTGTGGTCGGCGGATGTGAATAGGCGCCTTGCTGCACGCTAGCCACTGATGCTTGCCACAGTGCGTGCACAGCAGCAGACGGTAGTACACATGCCTTGGTGTGATTAAAACTTAACTTGAAGAGATTGGAAAAATCAGCCAACCAGTTGCTAAACAAAGGTGACCTAGATTTTCGTATTTCTAAAAATATCTGCTTCAGGAGTGAGCCTTGTTACATCACATGATGGTACATTAGAGTAGCTGAAGCTGAGCATCTCTTGTCATACATAAAATTGACAAAAACAAAAACTATCCGAAGCCACGGCTTTAGATCGCAGTCAGATTACATGTAGCGTACTTCAGAATCAATACTTTCTGGTAAATCCCCGCAGGTGAAGGCTCTTGTCAACATAAAATTGTAACAGGAGTCACAGGATAATTGAGTTGGGCAATGTCTCTGGCATGATGTACAATTAACGTACCCAAATATTTTATTCTGTGACCCCTGTTATATTTTATGTTGGCAAAAGCCTCTAACTGTGGGCATTTACCAGTTAGCATTCATTCTGTAGTACGCCAAATGTAATCTGGCTGCTATCTAAAGCCATGGCTTGGGAGAATTTTTGCTTTTGGCAATTTTATGTATGACAAGAGACGCTCGGCTCCAGCTATCCCAATGTGAAGTAATTAGGCTTACTCCTCCTGTAGACGATATTTTAAAAAAAAAAATCGAAACCTAAGTCAAGGGATAGTAAACCTTCGTTTTGCAACTGGTTGGCTGATTTTTTCAACCTCTTCAGATTTACACAGTTGTTTATACGTATACATGTATAAGATTTTAAAAATTAATTGTTAAAATATATAAAAATGCAAAGACTGCAGCGAAATGCAGAAAAACGTGCAGAGGATCTACAATTGATGCAACCAGTGACAGTTGACCCTGAACATAACTAATGTAATGTATCGCATATAAATAGACAAAAAGATCAACTATTGTTCTGTTATGCTGTCGGAAATAACTGGAAAGAGAAACTGCCGTAGAATACCTAGGATAACCATTCGGAGGGATTTAATGTGGAATGATCACGTAACGCAAACGGTAGGAAAAGCAGATGTCAGGCTGAGTTTGGGGTACTTAGTAAGCAGGGTGTAAGGGTAGAGTACCTTTACATAGCTGTGCCCTTACATAGTATCGATCATACGGTCTATGCAACGACCATAAACTAAAGCAAAGACTGCAGTGCAGTCAACAATGTGTGAGTGCGTGAGCAAGAATCGAGTGATATGAGTCCGTGAGTGGAAGTCGGGTGTGCGAGAGGTTAGAGACGGTTGCTCGGTAGCGAGGCCGGATATTAGTGGCAGAATGTATGTGTAATGGCACACAGTATTTGACTTCTGTTGAGTGTTTGTAAATGTTGGTTTACAAAAGAGTGTTTTAATTAATAAAATCGATTATTTGACAAAGGGCATGTTATTATTTAGTAGTTTTCCTTAGATTTCACAAGAACAGAAGGGCACGACAATGAGTTTTATGAAATGGAGCTACTACTTATTATGATAAACTAATTAAATGTAATTTCATCTTCATCGTATGCGAATGATAGAGTTCGGTGCGAAACTGGGGGGGTGGGGGTGGGGGAGGGGGGGAGGTTAAAGGCCTAACAGGAGAGATGGAGAAGATGTAACTAAGAGCGGTGCGAGAACATTTCGGAGGCTCAACAACTCAACTGGTAGACACTACAAGAGAAGCGTTGTACATCACAGAGCGGATTGTGATTGAAATATCGATAATGCACGATTCAAGAAGAGACGGGCAATGTATTACTTCCTGTTACGTATGTCTCAAGAAACGCATATGACAAAAAAAGAAAGAAATAGAGCTGTATTTATTATACATAAGAATTTATCAGCACTCATTCTTAACCTGGGCCATGCACGGTTGGAACAAACCACGTAGGATAGCTTCGCGGTACTGATGTAGGCGTTGACTGATGAAACGCTCCTTAATGTCGGCTTTGAAACTTTTCTCAAAAGCATTCGAGAAAACTGCGCAAGTCAAAACGCAACGCGGCCGGTTTTGGCACCATTTACAGCTACATCTACATCCATACTCCGCAACCCACCTGACGCAGTGTGGTGGAGGGTACCTTGAGAACCTCTATCGGTTCTCCCTTCTATTCCAGTCTCGTATTGTTCGTGGAAAGAAAGATTGTAGGTATGCCTCTGTGTGGGCTCTAATCTCTCTGATTTTATCCTCATGGTCTCTTCGCGAGATATACGTAGGAGGGAGCAATATACAGCTTGACTCTTCGGTGAAGGTATGTTCTCGAAACTTTAACAAAAGCCCGTACCGAGCTACTGAGCGTCTCACCTGCAGAGTCTTCCACTGGAGTTTATCTATCATCTCCGTAACGCTTTCGCGATTACTAAATGATCCTGTAACGAAGCGCGCTGCTCTCCGTTGGATCTTCTCAATCTCTTCTATCAACCCTATCTGGTACGGATCCCACACTGCTGAGCAGTATTCAAGCAGTGGGCGAACAAGCGTACTGTAACCTACTTCCTTTGTTTTCGGATTGCATTTCCTTAGGATTCTTCCAATGAATCTCAGTCTGGCATCTGCTATACCGACGATTAATTTTGTATGGTCACTCCGTTTTAAATCACTTCTAATGCCTACTCCCTGATAATTTATGGATTTAGCTGCTTCCAGTTGCTGACCTGCTATAATGTAACAAAATGATAAAGGATCTTTCTTTATATGTATTCGCAGCACATTACACTTGTCTACATTGAGATTCAATTGCCATTTCCTGCACCATGCGTCAGTTCGTTGCAGATCCTCCAGCATTTCAGTACAATTTTGACGGACGGTGTGGCCGACCGGTTCTAGGCGCTTCAGTGTGGAACCGCGCGACCACTACGGTAGCAGGTTCGAATCCTGCCTCGGGCATGGATGTGTGTGATGTCCTTAGGTTAGTTTGGTTTAAATAGTTCTAAATTCTAGGGGACTGATGACTTCAGATGTTAAGTCCCATAGTGCTCAGAGCCATTTGAACCATTTGAAGTACAATTTTCCATTGTTACAACCACTCGATATACTACAGCATCATCCGCAAATAGCCTCAGTGAACTTCCGATGTTATCCTCAAGATCATTTACATATATTGTGAATAGCAACGGCCCTACGACACTCCCCTGCGGCACACCTGAAATCACTCTCACTTCGGAAGACTTCTCTCCATTGAGAATGACATGCTGCGTTCTGTTATCTTGGAACTCTTCAATCCAATTACACAATTGGTCTGATAGTCCATATGCTCTTACTTTGTTCATTAAGCGACTGTGGGGAACTGTGTAAAATGCCTTGCGGAAGTCAAGAAACATGGCATCTACTTGGGAACCCGTGTCTATGGCCCTTTGAGTCTCGTGGACGAATAGCGCGAGTTGGGTTTTACACGATCGTCTTTCTCGAAACCCATGCTGATTCCTACAGAGTAGATTTCTAGTCTCCAGAAAAGTCATTATACTCGAACATAATACGTGTTCCGAAATTCTACAGCTGATCGAAGTTAGAGATATAGGTCTATAGTTCTGCACATCTGTTCGACGTCCCTTCTTGAAAACGGAGATGACCTGTGTCCTTTTCCATTCTTTTGGAACCCTGCTCTCTTCTAGAGACCTGCGGTACACCGCTGCAAGAAGGGGGCAAGTTCCTTCGCGTACTCTGTGTAAAATCGAACTGGTATCCCATGAGGCCCATCATCCTTTCCTCTTTTGAGCGATTTTAATTGTTTCTCTATCCCTCTGTCATCTATTTCGATATCTACCATTTTGTCATCTGTGCGACAATTTAGAGAAGGAACTACAATGCAGTCTTCCTCTATGAAAGAGCTTTGGAAAAAGACATTTAGTATTTCGGCCTTTAGTCTATCATCCTCTGCTTCAGTACCATTTTGGTCACAGAGTGTCTAGACATTTTGTTTTGATCCACCTACCGCTTTGACATAAGACCAAAATTTCTTACCATAAGATCTCTGACAAGTGGCACTCCCATGCCACGTTCTGTCTTTATATCCAGCACGAAAATATAAAACATTTCTCCTTCACGCTACTTTATACCACAGCGTCAGCTAAGATTGTTATAAATGAAACTACTGTATACACAAACTTCTGCTGTATCAAAGTGGTCTTATAGAAAACTACATCGGGTACAGTTAGTGTACAAAAATAGGGAAACAAAGCGAGAAATGCATGCCTGAACATAAATGCAGATGCTAGCCAAGTCTGCAGCATGTGCTCTTCCATTTTACTATGAACGGCGTCTGCGCATTGTGATCAGTATGTTGGAAGTGTCAGTCGTGGCCAGAACAGTGTTCTGTGTAGTTGTGAGTCCATTATGCTGGAACTCAATGCATCCGAATGTGGGCAGTTTGGTGGTTCTCTTATGTAAGGAGCTTACTTAATCAGTGTAGCCAAAGTTTTAGAGGAGATGTATACGGCATAAGGCAAAGTGGCAAACCATCACCCCGAAGTCACAGCGCGGACGACAATGTGTGTTGACTGACTGTGAGAGACACAATCACAGGATTGTGACAAAAAAAGGAGGACGACAGCCGCAAGAGTGACTAAATGTCGCAGTTGCGTACCCTGTCAGCACCAAAACAACGGGAAGGGAGCTTCAGAGTCACGAAACTGCAGGGCGAGCTGGAATTGGGTTCAAATGGCTCTGGGCACTATGGGACTTAACTTCTGAGGTCATCAGTCCCCTAGAACTTAGAACTACTTAAACCTAACTAACCTAAGGACATCACAAACATCCATGCCCGAGGCAGGATTCCAACGTGCGACCGTAGCGGTCGCGCGGTTCTAGACTGTAGCGCCTAGCGCTACGGTCGCAGGTTCGAATCCTGCCTCGGGCATGGATGTTTGTGATGTCCTTAGGTTAGTTAGGTTTAAGTAGTTCTAAGTTCTAGGGGACTGATGACCTCAGCAGTTCAGTCCCATAGTGCTCAGAGCCATTTGAACCATTTTTGTAGGGTCTAGAACCGCTCGGCCACTCCGGCCGGCTGAGACGGAATTCCAAAACCACTCACCAGTTATGCAAATGCCTGAAAGAGGAAAACGTGGTTCCGAAGGCATAAAACCGGCACAGTGGAACATTGAAAGAATGCCATTTGGTTGGACGATGACGCTGTTGACAACTTCGAGCTGAGTTTACGTTCCAAGAATGAAACATGGCGAGGTGTTTATTGAATATTTGGACAGCTATAACATGGTACTGCGTAGACCACGTGGTTACTCTGCAATACCACGTTATAGCCAAGGATTATGTGACCATTCTGACCGATCAGGTCCGTCCCATGATTCAGTATTTGTTCGTAAAAGGCGATGGTGTGCTCCAAGACTGCAGGCCCCCTGTTCACATACCTTCTATCGTTCCAGGACTGGTTTTGTAAGTTCGAGAATGAATATCGCACCTCCTCTGCACACCACAATCACCATATCTCAATATTATAGAGCCTTTGTGGTCTGCTTTGGAGAAAAGGGCGCAAGTTCGCTGTCAACCTCGATCAGCGATACCTGAACCTGAGAGTATTTCGCAAGAAAATGGTATGAGATTCTCTGGAAAACCATACAGCACCTGTATATACCAAAACCGAGACGATTAAAACTGTTTTTAATGCGAGCGGGTTAGGCATGGTAATGGGTTGGTCTTTGGCGCTTCCTTATTGATGCCCACCCCCTGTATGAGTGAATATTCACGTTTAAGTGAACAGCTTTTGTGGAAACAAGTAAACAGCCGAAAAGCTTGACGGAATAGCGGATACTGCTATAACAACACTTGCTACCGTTTAAAACGCACCGCAATAGCCGATTCAGCACTTCCACAAGCGAGGTGGTGCATTGATTAGGACACTGATCTTGCATTCGCAAGGACGGCGGCTCAAATTCCAGTCTGACCATCCTGATTTAGGTTTTCCGTAGTTTCTGTAAATCACGACAGGCAATTGGCCGGATGGTTCTTTCGAAAAAGGCACTGTCGATTTCCTTCACCGTAAAATCCTAATCCGTGCTTGTGCTCCGCACTGTGACCACGCTGCCAACGGGACGTTGAATTCCGATCTCCTTTCCTTCCTTTTCGAACATTTTTGAGAAAAGTTTAACGCCAAGAAACGTTATATCACTGTAATCGTGTTTTCAAGATATTTCTACGTCGTTAGAAAAGTATATCGTTGTATTTTTTAAAAAAATACTGCACACACACACACACACACATATATATATATATATATTAGGAAAGAGGTTAGTGTGGTCTTCGAATGGAGACTTTTTGATCGTCCCTTATATTCAATTGTTACAAGATGTAATGTGACCACTATTTTTTGTGTTCTACTGTAGAAATAGCAGCTCAGTTATGGCTATGTTGAAAGCCATCGCCAGTCAATGGGCGCTGAGGCCTGTTTATCTACCACGAGGGAGGCTTAGCCACGCCTTGAAATGCTGGCAACATAACAGGAGTGCAGCGCAACTGCAGAATACGATAGGGTGGTTGAAAGCACTGCATCGGCATACTAAATGTACAATTAACCAGTATAAACGCCTATTGATTGTAGCAGACAAATGAGCAGTTCGACAGCACCCACCATGACGTGATGGCCACGCCAGTCACTATCAGGCTAGGGGTCAGCAAGCAGTGGACACGTCTGGGCCGCCATCTCCGCCAGACCAACTTCCAGTACGGGGTCCACCACCAACAGGGTACTTAGCACTGTGAGCTGCTTCCAGGCTCTCTTCAGCAACAGCGTTACTTCTGCCTTGGAGGGCTGCTTCACTTCCGGGTCAGTCAATCATGGAGAATGTTACTGTCATAGAAAGACATCATAGAAAGACAAATGATGTTCTTTATGCACGGCGGGGCAACGCCTCATGCTTCTAACGACAGTGCCTAACGCGGATGATAAACGATAGATAGATCATCTAGGCGGTCCCGAAATATGGCCTCTGGGCCACCTTACCCTAATTCCATGGTTTCTCTTCAGACATTGAAAGGCATTGCTGTGTTCCAATCACTAGCCATTGACAGTGTGCAAAAGTTACACGACCTTGGTCCCATACACGTCACGTGACCAAATTCGAAGGCAGCCACGTGTGTTTGCACGAGTTTGTTATTCTTTGAGACGGAAGGCTGAAGCATGAGTGACTAGACAGATAGCTACCACAGGACAGCAGAGTAGCTCGTATCCGAATAAGTATTTGTTTTCGGACTTATGTTTATAGAGACTTGTATTATGTCTTGTACGAAAATAGGAGATTTTTAAGAAATACTTTGTATACTCCACAGGTCATCGTAAGATGTTTCACGCACGGTACTTTGTGTATCACTAACAATTCTCCAGTTTTCTGTTGCACGGTGAGTGGGAAGAGAACTGTAAACGTCTTCCTGCTACTCAACGACTGTCTTGTAGCGTCTGCCACATGGCTACATATACTGAATGAGTTCTGACACATTAAACACGTACTGTGATCTCGGATTCCATTAGATTACTTGTGTTCATTGTTTCACAAATCTTTATTGAGGAGACATGGATGGAGAACATTCACAAAACAAGAATACAGAACACTTACTGATAAGTACAAGCCCTTCAGCTCATCTCGACTGGAGGGGCGTGTTGGGCAGGCCCTGACGATACAAAAATTTTGAGAGATTAATGAGATTATAGTGACTGTATACTTTGATTTCATTTTTTTTAATTGAATGATTTAAGGTGATTGCTTCTCTGCACGAGCTTTAGGATCGTTAAGCACTGAGGATACGGAACAGGAGGCTGAGGCACGGCGAAAAACGACTGCCGGTGAGCTGAGGGAACGTAGGCTTTTGCAGAAATGCAGGCAGGGAAAGCTTCGGTACAGCGATGTCTTGGATTTTCGGGATGAAAGTCACTTTAGCAAGTGTCATGCTGGCGCCCTACATATTGTTTTGTTTGTAGTACTTTTGCACCATGGACATCCAAGCTGAAAGCACTTGTTCTGGTTGGTGGAAATCTGTCAGTGGGAGGTTGGCGCATGGAACATGTTAAGAAAACTGCATTCAGCAGTTAAACGTCTCTCAGCTTTCCAAAAAGCATGGCAAAATAGCTTTGACGTACAACAGGTTTAAGACGTCGAAACGGTTCCACGAAAACGGTTCCTCGAAAACATTCATAACTTTCAAGCAGTCGGTAGGCACAAACAAAAAATTTCAGTGACCATAAGATTCCACTGCAGATAGTTGCTTCCTGCCAGAGATTTTCCAAAGTTTATTCTCAGAAGGTCCCAGGAAATACCTTTCCCTCTGAAAAAAACACCTCGCTCTTGAGCCAGCCGGCTAGGTGCTGTGCTACGAGCCTCTGGGCAAGGCAGAAGTTTTTGCAGCAACGTATGGACTCAAAATATCTTAGATCTGAATGATGCTGACGACTTTATGGTTAGAACTAAACATCACGCACATGAACAAGTCGGGATGTTTACTGCCGTTCCCTCAAGGGAAATAAGCGGTGGGAGAGTGACGCAAACGTGCGTTATGTTTTCGTTGACGAAGATGGTCATATATCCCCCTCCACCCTCCTCCTCCCCGCCCCCCACCACAGCCATTGGGTCGATGCGTACGAAAACCAGTCATGTTCTTAAGTTTGTACGTCTGGGTAGAAAGCAGGTGCCCTCCGTCAGAGACACGATGTTTACTTTGTATCTGTCAATGAAATCCTCCAATTCTGGTTTCTTGTTGCTGACTCCGTTGGCACTGTATATACAAATAGAAAGGCTTTCCTTCTGTGTAGATCTACAGGCCATTTTTATGACTGCTGCAGCCAGAGTGAGAAGTTTGGACATCACGTCTGGAGTGCTTTTAGATTTTTGGAATTTTTCCTTGCCGGCCGCGGTGGTCTATTGGTTCTAGGCGCGCAGTCAGGAACCGCGCGACTGCTACGGTCGCAGGTTCGAATCCTGCCTCGGGCATGGATGTGTGTGATGTCCTTAGGTTAGTTAGGTTTAAGTTGTTCTAAGTTCTAGGGGACTGATGACCACAGATGTTAAGTCCCATAGTGCTCAGAACCATTTGAACCATTTTTTTTTAATTTTTCCTTGAGGACGGCGAGAATGTTTCTTTGGCGGCGAGCAGCTACAAATCAGGAAATTCTGGAAAACATCTGTGGTAGTTTGGTCAAGTCGGAAGTCTCTTGTCCGGCAGGAGTAGTGAAGCTCGTTGTAGTGGCCGCATCAGTGGGAGTTTGTGCAGGAGTTGTCCAGTATTGTAGTGGATTGTCAACTCTGAGTGGTGCAGCGGCGAAGGAGGATAGTTGCTGGCGTGCCAGTGTAGCTTGGCCTTAGGACGTGTACGTCTTCAGGGCCTATTGAAACGTTGGACATTCCCTCCAGGCGGCTGAGTGCTCTCCTTCATAGTTCACACACTTTGGTTTTGTAAGTAGGCTGTTTATAGGCTGTTTATGTTTTCTTATTGGTAACGCCACGTAGCGCTCTGTATGAAAATCACTGGCTGTGCTGTATGCAGTCTGTGGCTAGTTTGCATTGTTGTCTGCCATTGTAGTGTTGGGCAGCTGGATGTTAACAGCGCGTAGCGTTGCGCAGTTGGAGGTGAGCCGCCAGCAGTGGTGGATGTGGGGAGAGAAATGGCGGAATCTTGAAATTTGTAAGACTGGATGTCATGAACTGCTATATATATTATGACCTTTGATGACTAATAAGGTAAATACATTTTTTGTTCTCTATTGAAATCTTTCATTTGCTAACTATGCCTATCAGTAGTTAGTGCCTTCCGTAGTTTGAATCTTTTATTTAGCTGGCAGTAGTGGCGCTCGCTGTTTTGCAGTAGTTCGAGTAACGAAGATTTTTGGTGAGGTAAGTGATTTGTGAAAGGTACAGGTTAATGTTAGTCAGGGCCATTCTTTTGTAGGGATTTATGAAAGTCAGATTGCGTTGCGGTAAAAATATAGTGTGTCAGTTTAAGCACAGTTATGTATAATTTTTCTAAGGGGACACTTCATATGGCGACCCTGCCAGGATTTCACATTGGGTGACTCCCAATGCGAAATCCTGGCAGGGTCGCCATATGAAACGTCCCCTTAGAAAAATTATACATGACTGTGCTAAAACTGACACACTATATTTTTAGCGCAACGCAATCTGACTTTCATAAATCCCTACAAAAGAATGACTGAGAGTAATGTAAAGTGAAATTTAGTAGCACTATGCCTGGCAAACAGCAGCAGCAAATGCAATAACTAATAGCTAAACATGACAAAGCTCAAGCAGAAAAAATAGTACACTAAAGACAACAATTCAGATAAGGGAAATGTCTATTCACATCTTAATTTCTCTCATTAAAGTGGTGCACCACAACTTATTCAACAAAAGAAATTACCAAGTACTCGAAAAGAAAATTATGTATACAATTCCTGTGAAGGGAAATGTCTTTTTTGTGCTCCTTCGTTTTTTTCTGAAGTACATTATAAAGTTATGATTTACTGGATCTGTAGGCATAAAATATTTATATTAGTACATCTATAAAATTTTATTTTAACCAATGCTTCAGTGTAGCTAGAAACTAGATATTAAACAAAATGAGCAATCTCTCAACTAGAAAGACAATAGATGTAAAATGTTTCTCATCATTTCATTAGGCATTTTTATAAATATCATAAATTAAGAGTTCCACAGTGTAATCGTATGTTTTCAAGTTTGAGCGTGTCGTATTTGCGATGCTTTCGACAAAGAAATGTCAATAGCGAGGATAATGGCCTCCCCATTTTTTTTTTCACCTGTGCTTCTGAAAGGCACACACTAATGGCTTTTTTCCAGGCGTCTGTCGTGCAGCTGGGTGCCCACGACGCATTACGTGAAGGTGGTCACTTAACTTTCTTACCGAAATATTTACGACAGCAGTTTCTGCTACAGTGACAGTCTCATGTAAAAACATTGCACAGGTCAAGAATTTGCGTTACAAATCTGTAGAAACAAAACCCTTTTGATTTAACAGTCTCCAGAAAATTTTCGTCGACATTGTGATACATTCACCCATTTACACACTTTTCATAACTCTTTAAAATACGATTCTTGGTTTCCAAAATCCTTATTTCACAAATCAGAGTTCCTAGCCACTACTGATTATTCCTTACTTTATTACACATATACATATTCGTCGACACTTATTCAATATTTCATCATAAGAAATACGTAGCACAATCAAATTCCTCATATATGGTAGCATCATCTTATTGATCATAAACATACCTCAATAGCATAATACACATCGTCGTCGTAATAATAACATCATAACACCTCAGTCAAATCTCAAAATCGTCGTAGCTTTCTGCAATAATTTCAAAACCTAAAGAAAATTCTCTACTCATTTCAAAAGTGTCATCTACCTCAAACATACTTTAAAAATCATGATCTCATACCAAATACATCATTCAAAGCTCTCATAGTATCACAATGATTCCGAAAAAATTTGTACAGTTCACAAAGTACAGACAAAATACAATTTCATAAGTGTGAAGTTACCCAGCTGTGTAATTGCGTAAACATGTGTCACTGACGTAGTAAAAAAATGTTTATCTCCCAGTTAAATGATCAGATAGCTGTGTAATTCTGTGTTAGAGAAACATGGTACCGATGTGTAAAGTTGTATAAGCAAATACCATATTAGCTAGGGCTCCTTGTGCTTGCCAAACACATGATACACAAAGTAAGCGTGTACCCCCCTGAGGATTAATGTAATTATACCCTCAGGTGTTACAGATTACAGCAATAGAATGAAATGTATCATGGAAAACTTTCTTTGTAATTCAAAAATCTTTAAAAATAAATGATTTAAGTACAAAATTAATCACTCAAATACTTGTACTGTAGCGCTAAACTGTGCGTCTTGTTGTAAGATAATCTCTGTGGATATGTCGTAGTTATCGTCCTCTGTAAGCAAAGTTCCGCTGAAATCAATGTACTTACCTCATCATAAACAAAAGTGAAATGCTTTGCGTATAGATATCGTAGTTATTATGCTTATTGCCGTGATGAAGAAAGTACTGTACTATAACGTATTGTTGGGCTAGAGAAAAGGCTGTCTCATTGTAGCTATACCACAAAAGTTACTACTAAAACATGTTTTACTTTCCAGAAGAATTCAGATAACCTGTGCAGATATAAAACAGATACACCGCAAAAACAACATTGTAAATTGTCACTCATTAGTAGCGTCGTGATAAAATCGTGTAGCTGTCACATAAACTAACCACTGTGTCATCTGGTATCTCACAGAAAGTACTTTAAATCCAGAATGTATTTTCAAGTAAACCAAAATGTTGCATTAAAATCTCATTAGCAGTACTGGTAAATGTTCTATGTATGTGAGCCTTATAGTCGTTACGTGTCGTACAACTAACAAGCAAGAATGTACACACACATAACACTGTGTTGTCTGTTCACAATAACAATGCATTCGTAATTTCTGTTTACATAAGTTCTCTTGGTTCTTGACTGGATATTTAACTTCAAACATTGTTGCATGTTAACAGATTCTAAGTCTGACAAAGCATACTAGTAATGTAAAGTGAAAAGTTATATGGCAAAGACAAAGTTAAAAAGCAGATTATCTTTCAATAAATGGTTTTACATGTGAAATGTGGTGTAAACTTTTACTCTTCCTAGTACGCAGAGTTTCAACTTCAACGCAATTATCATGTGGTATACGTCGGATTCTGTAAGGTCCATTGTAAACTAGATAGAATTTGTGACTCAAGTGTTTCTTCTTATGTGACAATGAATGAGCTTTAATGAGAACTTTCTGACCAATATATAATTTCTTTGCATTTGCTTTACCGTGTAGTTTTCTCCTTTTGACTGCTGCAGATTTTATATTTATAATAGCCAAATCAATTATGTCTTTGTGTCGAAGTTTACGTGTATTCGGGAAAGGTACAAGCTCTCTGATTCTGTTCGGTGGTTTTTCATTCTTCAGTACAAGAGTAGGTGGTAAAGCAGTGGAGTCATGAGGCATTTCATTCAGCACGTTTTGAAATAAGTGTAAATATCTGTCCCAATGCTGATGCTTTCTGTGACAATAAAGTCTGCAAAGCTTATTGATTCCTTTCATAATCCGTTCGGAGGGGTTACAATGTGGTGAGTACAATGAAATAAAAACAGGTTTGATTTTATGATTCCGAAGCATGCGTGACCAAACAGCAGATCTGAATTGCGGTCCGTTATCTGAAATGACTTTACTAACGTGTCCAACTTCACGTAAGAAATTTTTAACAAAGGCGTTGGATACAGACCGTCCAGTGGCTTTACGTAACGGAGTGAAAGAAACAAATTTTGAAGTAAGTTCAACAGCGACTAGAATGTACGAAAATCCATTAGATGTTCTGACAAGCTAACAAACGCCGAAACAAAGGAAAGCTGTGTTTTTCTACATTCTTGATGAAGTTCGATCTGATAAAAGCTGGATCTGAGATCAATACAAGACAACACTTTTACACCATTAAAATTTTGAAGAAGTTCTTCCAACGTTCGCGGCCTGTCTGTTTCAGGAATGATAATAGTATTGATTTGTCTCGAATCTAAGACAAGCCTGATCAATCCATTTTTCTTCTCAACAACATGTAATGGATTGTTGTACGAGCTTACTGCAGGCTCAATAATGCCCTCGTCAAGCATAGATTGTATTTCGGTTCTAACACGGTCCCTACAATGTGCCGGAATTACGTATGGTCTAACACAAAATTTAGTATGCTCACGAACACGAAATTGGTATTGAAATCCCTTGATTGTTCCTGTTTTGTGAGTAAAAACTGTGGAATGTGCTTGTAAAATCTCAAAAAGGTCCTGCCTATCACTGTCACTACAATTCTCAATTGTTTGAATTTTATTCTGAATTAACTCATTAGTATCAAATGCGCCGTCGATATCATCCCTGTCAGTACTTGCAGAGTGATTGTTAGTGTCAAGTTCCGTCGAAAATTCCGAACTGTTGTCTAACAGGAGGTAAAGCCGATTAATTTCTTCGTCATGGTTTGAGAGCCAAACTTCAAATTTCAAAGCTATTGACTTACCTTCTTTCTCTAAACTTATTTCAGCATCGTGAAAGTTTAAGATTGCTTTGTATTCATTAAAAAAGTCTACTCCCAATATAATTTCCGTGACAATAATGGGACAATAAGAAAGTTCATAGAGAAGCTGTGGCTTTGACAACAGAATTCTAAATTGGTTTGTTGGCGTACATCTACACTTTTTCCAAAGATTGCACCTTGTAATTTAATCTTACGTAACGGAAGTGTGGGGCAATCGTTCGATTTGTTGCATTTGCTAAAGGCTGTTTCACTAATTACTGAAATGTGACTGCCAGAGTCAAGTACTGCCGTAAATTTTACGTCATTTACTGTAACGTGAATCACAGGATATGCAATGTTGTTATGTTTTACGTCGTGTTCCTGGAGTAAGATGTCCCTAACGTCTTCCATTTTTACGTAATTACTAGCTACGGCAGCTGCGTCGTCAGTTTCATAAGTACGTTTTGTGGCTGCCAGCGGTATGAGTCATTGCCTATTGTGTCTTTGTTGGCGCGCGTCGTTATTGGGATTTGGAGACCTAATTCTACAAATTCACTTTGTCGAGAAGGCCCTGCTCTGTTTGAATCCCGCCAGTTCTGATGCAATTCAGGTCTGTCGTTACGATCATATCGTCTGTCGTCATGTCGGTAGATTCCATAGTTTCTTTCTTGTCGGTCACGTGGTGGAGAATTTCTCCCTGAATCGTAACTGCGCGCTGGACCGTTGCGTCTAAATTTATTCTGTCTCCCCTGATAATATTTATTTTGGTTCCCATATTGTCTGTTTCTCTGATTGTCTCTGTGATAGTCATTACCGCGGAGAGGTGATCTTTCCCTGTAATTATTACTACTCTGCCAACGGTTGTCACATGGGTGGTGTCTGTTTTGGTCACGATTTGTGTTGTGAGAATAGCCTTGTCGCGTCCAGTTATTATTTCTTTCATCGCGGAATTGCGACGGATGTGACCTGTAATTGTTGTGTTCCTGTTTTCGCGTTGCGCGATTGTCAGTGTCAATTTCTAATTCTTGTAAGAGGCCCTGAAAAGCTTCAATGTCGTCTTTGCAACGTCCTGCCAAAATAATATGTCGTAAATATTCAGGTAATTAGATTAAGCAAATGTGGATGAGTTCTGAGGGGCTGTATGGGTTTGACAGGTACTGATTCTTGTGCAACATGTCTTCAAAATATTTCACAAGACTGAAAAATTCAGATTGTTCGAAATGTTTCATCATTATGATGCCATGTTTTACTCGGTCTTGTGTGGCTTGAGACCAATATGCTGAGAGGAAGACATGGTAAAACTCTCCTTCACTGTGACAATCGTGAATGACCGATTGCATTCTTACAGCTGGTTCATTCTCTAAGTAGCCACACATAAATTCTAATCTGTGTTCTAATGACCAGTTGGGAGGAAAACAATGAGAGAATTGATGAAGCCATGCTTGTGGATGAATGTCGTTGACAGAATTCTTAAATGTTTTGAATTTACGTGTAGTAATGAACAGCTTATAGTCAAAATCATCATGTCGGAGAGTCGTACGTCGGTCATTGTTACGTCGTTTTAGCGGTTCCATCTAAAATTCGGTGTACCTTGCCAATTTCTTTCATAATTTACAAAATGCCCTGTGTTATTGTTTTGTGACTTTTCCGTATTTCTATGTTCCTCTTCCCGTGTTGGAGCGCGAGTGTCCTCTGAAATATGTATTTCTTGTATTACTTGTGCCAACTGATGTTGTACTTCCCGGATTTCTCTTTGGTGTTGCATATTGATTTGATTTTGATTTTGTTTGAATTTTCTAATTTGTTCATACTCTTCAGTGTCCGTGAAGGCTATAGGTCTTGTGTCATTCAGATCATCATCTACCTTTGTAGATAAGTTAGTGAACTGATCTGAAAGTTCGGCTACATTCTCCGATAGTGAACTTATTTCCTCAGTGTGTTTTTCTGAACCAAGTTTCAGAGTGTCCATTTGTGTTGAAATCGTATCTACTGTGTCCTTTAAGTTTTCCTGAGTTTTTGCAAGTTGCATAACCGAATCGGTAGATGCAGCTGAGTCAGTTTTAGCTTGCAAGATGTCGTGATTTTCATGAACAATAGCTTGCAGTTCTTTTATGGCTGCTTCGTGATTCTGTAATGCATTTTCATGACGCGAAAAAATAGGTTGGAAATGCTCACAAATTTGTGTTTTTACGTCATTACAGACTTTTTGACATTTCGATTCGATTTTATGTAACTCAGTAGTTAAATTTTCACGTGTTTGTTCAAGTGTGGTGTGAAGATTTTGTTCCATTGCGTCTAACTTTTGAAGATTTTGTCCCATTTGTTTCTGATTTTGTTCAAGCGTTGTGTCTAACTTTTGAAGATTTTGTTCCATTGTGTCTAACTTTTGTAGCCTTTGTCCCATTTGTTGCATTAACTGTAATAACAATGCACTGGTGTCTGAAACATGTTCCTCAGTGCTATTCGGCAGTGCATTTGAACCGGCAATATTCGCATTTTGAAAAGCAGAAAATGTGTCTTGATTTATTTGAGAAAACGGTAAGGACCCAAAACCTGAATCTACAATATTTGCAAGATTGTGTCCTGTCATTTCGGAATCCCTAGGCGAGCTGTTGCCGACGGATCGATCGATAATGCTTCCCTGTTCACTAATTGTTTCACTGTCTACACCATTATTTGCCGCCCGCTCCATTTCCCTATGCACAGTTACCAGATTACTACTTTGAATGTCAGATAATTCATTGCACAGTGGTGCTGGTAAGCTACGCTCGTCGTCACTATTATTTCTCAGTTTACTTTGGAGCCCAGTGTTACGTTTTTCACACGCCATTATTGTCACAATATTTCACACGATAACACAGAAAAGCACAATTTGAAAAGCAAAAATAAGAGAACACATTAACATAGCACTGAGAAGAGTAAAGCTTTACGCCACATTTCACATGTAAAACCGTTTATTGAAAGATAATCTGCTTTTTAACTTAGTCTTTGCCATAAAACTTTTCACTTCACACTAGTAGTACAATTTGTCACACTGAGAAACTGTTAACATGCAACAATGTTTTGAAGTTAACTATCCACCCTAGAACATAGGGAACATTTTTAAACAGGAATTACCAATGCATTGTTGTTGTGAACAGACGACACAGTGTTATTGTGGGTGTACATTCTTGCTTGTTAGTTGCACGATTACGTAACGTCTATAAGGCTCACATACTTAGAACATTTACCAGTACTGCTAATGAGATTTTAATGCAACATTTTGGTTTACTTGAAAATACATTCTGGATTTAAAGTACTTTCTGTGAGATACCAGATGACACAGTGGTTAGTTTATGTGACAGCTACACGATTTTATCACGACGCTACTAATGAGTGACAATTTACAATGTTGCTTTTGCGGTGTATCTGTTTTATATCTGCACAGTTTTTCTGAATTCTTCTGGAAAGTCAAAAATGTTTTAGTAGTAACTTTTGTGGTATAGCTACAATGAGACAGCCTTTTTCGTAGCACAACAATACGTTACAGCACAGTACTTTCTTCATCACGGCAATAAGCGTAATAACTAAGATATCTATACGCAAAGCATTTCACTTTTGTTTATGATGAGGTAAGTACATTGGCTTCTGCAGAACTTAGCTTTCGGGAGACAATAACTACGACACTTCCACAGAGATTAACTTACAGCAAGACGCACAGTTTAGCGCTACAGGACACGTATTTGAGTGATTAATTTTGTACTCAAATCATTTATTTTTAAAAATATTTGAAGTAAAATGATACAAAGGTTTTCCGTGATACATTTCATTCCATTGCCGTAATCTGTAACACCTGAGGGTATAATTACATTAATCCTCAGGGGGGTTCACGCTTACTTTGTGTACCATGTATGTGGCAAGCACAAGGAGCCCTAGCTAATATGGTATTTGCTTATACAACTTTACACATCGGTACCATATTTCTCTAACACACAAATTACACAGCTATCTGATCATTTAACTGAGAGATAAACATTTTTTTACTACATCAGTGACACATGTTTACGCAATTACACAGTTGGGTAACTTCACACTTATGAAATTGTATTTTGTCTGCACTTTGTGAACTGTTCATATTTTTTTGGAACCATTGTGATACTATGAGAGCTTTGAATTATGTATTTGGTAAGGGAGCATGATTTTTAATGTACGTTTGAGGTAGATGACACTATTGAAATGAGCAGAGAATTTTTTTTAGGTTTTGACATTATAGCTGAAAGCTACGACGTTTTTGAGATTTGGCTGATTGTTTATGATGTAAGTATTATGACGATGATGTGTATTATGCTTTTGAGGTATGTTTATGATCAATGAGATGATGCTATATGAGGAATCTGATTATGCTATTTATTTATTATGATGAAATATTGAAAACGTGTTGATGAATATGAATATGTACATGTGTAATAAGGTAAGGAATAATGGGTAGTGGTTAGGGACTCTGACTTGTGAAAAAGGATGTTGGAAACCGAGAATTGTACTTTAAGAGTTATGAAATGTGTGTATATGCGTGAATGTATCACAGTGCCAGCGAAAATTTTTTGTACACTGTTATATTTACAGGATTTTGTTTCTACACATTTGTAAAGCAAATTTTCGACCTGTGAAATTTTTATATGAGACTGTCACTGTATTTGTTTTCTTCCTGTCTCTGTGTACTGTTTCATAGAATTTTTTTCTCTTCTAATACTAAGCTACATTCACCATGATGAGGAATACTGTTATCCTCAAATATAATTGGCATTAATAATATGTTATTTACTTTGTAAAGATGTTTAGACATTAATTATTCTGTTTTGTTTTAATGCTCATGTGTAAAGTTGATGTTTCAAAAGTTATTCTGATCTTTTATGTATTTATTGATGTCATAATTCCTGTAACACTGATGTATATGTTAGTTCGATTCTTTTGTAAAGCTTGTACTTCAAATGTTATCTGTATTGTTATGTTTTAATGATGTATTTTTTACCTTTGTAATTGTACTCTTATGTTGTAAATTTATAATTGTATAGACACTTGTTCTTCAAATTAAGTTTCATTTCACTGCACACGTTTTTGTTGGTCATAGTACATGCACAATATGTGAGAAGTTGGGACTGTTAGTGTTTGCACGTGTGTTAATAATTCAGCAAGGGACTGATTAACAGCATTGCTGGTTCTAAGGACAATTCCAAAAACTTTGTGAGTGCACAAGTGGTGGTTTATGGACTTGCTATATTGTCTGCAAGACTTCTAAGGACAATTCCAAAAACTTTGTGCGTGCACAAGTGGTGGTTTATGGACTTGCTATATTCCCCGCAAGACTCTTCGATGGTGATTACGCACCTGCACAGTCGCAACAGATGGCTGCTGGCCGTCTCTACATGGACTACAGTGGGTCTACATCTTTGATGACCCACCAATACCATTATTTCTGCAAGGACTGCAGTGGGTCTGCACCTCTGGTGGCCTACCAATACCACAATCTCTACCAGGACTACAGTGGGTCTGCACCTCTGGTGGCCCACCAATACCGTAATCTCTACCAGGACTACAGTAGGTCTACTCTGTGATGACCTACCTACCAAAATTCTTGAAACCTTCGAATGACTCTGCTGTGGGTTTGCTCTGTTGTGGCCCCATTACCTGTCTGCATGGCAAGAGTCAGCACTGTCTTTCCGTTGGAAGGACAACACTACTTCTTCAAGACTGCATGGAAATCCACTACTTCAGTGTGCATTTTGTTTTACTGCTCAGACTTTGAGAAAAACACTGCAATTTTACTGTGATGAATGATCAGGACTGTCTTTATGGACTGTGAGAAAATTTTAGCTTTTGACCAACATTGTATCAATAAGTGTGTGCATTTGATATCTTTGTTATTGTAATTATGAAAAATTTTATCAAATCATTATTGGCCACTGCCCAAAACAATTTGTAAAATTTTTGGTGGGGAGCATGGGGGCTATGTAAGTAGGCTGTTTATAGGCTGTTTATGTTTTCTTATTGGTAACGCCACGTAGCGCTCTGTATGAGAATCACTGGCTGTGCTGTGTGCAGTCTGTGGCTAGTTTGCATTGTTGTCTGCCATTGTAGTATTGGGCAGCTGGATGTTAACAGCGCGTAGCGTTGCGCAGTTGGAGGTGAGCCGCCAGCAGTGATGGATGTGGGGAGAGAAATGGCGGAATCTGAAATTTGTAAGACTGGATGTCATGAACTGCTATATATATTATGACCTTTGATGACTAATAAGGTAAATACATTTTTTGTTCTCTATTAAAATCTTTCATTTGCTAACTATGCCTATCAGTAGTTAGTGCCTTCCGTAGTTTGAATCTTTTATTTAGCTGGCAGTAGTGGCGCTCGCTGTTTTGCAGTAGTTCGAGTAACGAAGATTTTTGGTGAGGTAAGTGATTTGTGAAAGGTATAGGTTAATGTTAGTCAGGGCCATTCTTTTGTAGGGATTTATGAAAGTCAGATTGCGTTGCGCTAAAAATATAGTGTGTCAGTTTAAGCACAGTCATGTATAATTTTTCTAAGGGGACGTTTGAGTTTTTGAGTCTGTATATTGGTGCAGTTCTTCGTCTGGTGGTGACCGGTGCATTTTACACAGTGTGACGGTAGGCTGCAACAGTTTGCAGTGGGAAATAAGCGGTGGCAGCGGTTGCGCTGCGGTAGTCCTCTTTTGGCCGGTACGTTTCAGTTTGCATCTTAGTCTCTAACAAGTAACGAACATTGTAGAGTGAGTCTCTCATTGGTCCTTCAGGAAGAGTAACACAGTGCAGCGGTTTGGGCACTAGTTTGTCAGTAGTTTCATCCCTCGGCTTGAATTGGTGACCGGAGGCTTGATGAAATCCTAGTGCTCGGAGTTGCAATTTGACCTCTTTTGCCGATATCTCATCTGGTAATATTCATGAATACTTTCAAAATCTTATCTGTCGGTGGCCTATGTGTAAAGAAAGGTATTTTGACCCCGGAAGAACCGGAGGCCGCAACGCTGGCCAGAAAGTTACCTGTATATATTGCTTTGATGGGTCCAGTAACATACATCTTCAGCGTTTAACGTCAAGTACTTCTGAGTACTGGGTCGTAATAATTGTATATTCAGAGCTGAAGAGTTTGAAGCTTTCGAAGGTCCTGTGGCAAATGTTTGAGTATTCCCATCGGTGTCAGGTGGAGCAGTAACTTCTATTTGTTCAGCCTGGCTCTGTAGTGACTCATATGCGTTCGACGTTTGGATTGGCTCGGACGCGTTCGGCGTTGGGATAGGCGTCTGTCATTTCTGATATCTTCTGTCGGGTGTGAATTTTTTCGTTCACGGCCTCCGTGCTTACGGCGCACAATTTGGTACGGTTGCTTATCATCGTCGTTTCCGTCAGGATCGGTGTCGACTTCCGGGCGATAGGACCTGTCCGAGTCGGACCCAGTATCCTGCCCAGCTTCCTCCCCAGAAGAAGCATCGTTGTCATGATCAGAAGTCACTTTGCCAATCTAGCGGCTGTTGGACTTGTCGTCGACGGTCTTCATTGTTGGTCGTTGATGACTCGTTATTGGCTGTCTTCAACGTCCGGTGCGATGTTAATGGGGGCGGATCATGTTCCTGCAGAGTAACGGTAACTGTCATCTTTGGAGCTGTGCCTGGTTCCAGATCTTGGTCGTTGTCTTTGAGACCGAGTGCTTACCGACTGCGGATGGTGTTCAGGCCTTCCGTCGTTCCCCGTTCCTATCCTGCTAGAATGTACAGTGTACGAAGCCTATGTCGTCAACAGTGGTGATCCTCGACTCAAAGCCTGATGCGCCATAAGTGGAGCGGCCGATGGGGTTCATAATCAAACTTAAAAAAAGAAAAAGATATTGACGCTCTCAGAAGACCTCTCGCTGATATCGTGACACACCGTCTCTAGGCTTGATAATGGCCGTAGTTCGGGGACGAAGAGAGTCCATGAGTTTCTTCAAGAACTCAAGCCACTCATTGTTGATTATACCTGTAGAGCCATCTAACTTCAGGCTTGTGTATTGCTACTTTTCACCTGCTGTTCCAAACGGTATCAGACAGTTTTTATGGAATTAGGATCACGTGATATTGAAGGCGAGTGAAAGTGCCACGTTGTGTCTTAGCGGTCCTCAAATCAGGGTGTGTGCAGCATTGTGAACGCGGCTGTTGTTGTGAAACATACTAGTGGTTACGAAATCCTTATTCTGAAGTAATGGAAGAAACAGCCAACATTTCATCTCCGATTACGTTGAAATGAACATGCTGATTCATGTCCACGATAACTTGAATGAATGTGTCCATCTAGTGGTATGATAAGCACTCTAAAATCACTGGCGTGAAGTATACCCTTCAAACACTGTGGGTTAAGCACGTCAGTGGACCGTCGAAGCACAAGACGCGTCGTGTTATTTGTAAGGAGTCAAATTCGTGACACTAAGGGCCACAGTACACGCCATCAGCTAGCTACTCACCGCTTGTCCATTTGTTGGGTTGACTGAAGTCGTGAAACGTCAAGTAACCTCTGTGAGGAATATCTTTTCGCTACGTACCCGACGCCAAATGTACATTGCATGCTGTTCCCTTCTCGATGTTGGCGTGAAACTGGTTGAGATGAGCCTGCATTCACTGGTAGCAGCAGTTACTGTCATAACTGGAACCGGTTGCCATTGAAAAGGTCGAAAACACTCATCTCAGACTGTTCTTGTCAGTTAGGATGATTTTACGCCAGTTGCATAGTTGCGAATGATACACCACTCCTTGTAGTCATGTTAGATAATTCCACATTGATAGACCAACGAATCGGGGAACTTCATTCACGTTGTGGTCACGGACACATTCAAACACGATACCTCACTTCTGCCAATTTGTATGAGTACGCTCTTCGGCAGGTCTGTTTTGCGTATACTCCTTCTTGAAATGAAGATATCGTCACGCTAAATGGCTAGTAAGATTATCTGATGATTACGGTACCTAGTGAACATAGTTCAGGTTATTTGAATAGGTTTCTGAAACAACTGTTACAAACGCAGGCGTATATAGGGCACTAATTTACCAACAACAACATTGCCAGGATTTTAGACTGTGATATTAGCTCATGCGATAAGGACTCGATAATTCGCATCACACCAATGTCGCTGTTTTTCTTTCAGTGTCAGTTGATTTACTTGGACCATAAAATAAAGCATATACTGTTTACCCTGCCAGCGTCTTATTATCCGCACCCACTAATTGATTTAGAGGTATAGGATTTAGGGGACAGTGGTAATTAGCGGGGTTGCGTATGCGTGAGCTTCTGACCAAATGCTTTGTTTTATCAAACAATAATTTGCAGTGCCAGGCAACATACATAAATAAACAAGGGAAACACTTGCTCTCGATCTTCAAATCGACTGACCTCAAATGAAATAATAATGATAAAAAACAAACAAACAAATATTGCCACAGATATATAAAATAATAAAAACTTCAAAAGGACGACATAGAAAACACAAGAGCACTTAGCCTAAGACACATGTGAATTGCTAACTGCAGAAAGTGAACAAGATCACTTTACAAAAAAACCCCTAAACCCGACTTATTCGATTTTTTTTCCAAAAATATGTTGTTGTAAAAGCACGTAGATTATATAATTCTTACCTAACTTCGTCTTACCTGTAGATCCATTTCTTTTTGTTTCAACTGGATGTTATCTTTCTTAGGTAAACGGTCTGGAATATAAACAAAAAGCTTTATATTTCACGCATATAAATTTATTTTACATATTTTCCGCAAACTAAATACATTATAAACATCATTACATAAGAATATGTTCAAGATCAGAAAGGAAACTTCATTTTTGGGTTAACTTTGTGGGCAGTTTCCTTGGGATGTTCGAATTCATCTGAAAATTCCTTAACTAAAAGCTATCAACCCACAGGCCTTCGATGTTTACTTTACATTGAGCTATCTATTGTGTACCTTTGCTGAAATTAATTGATGGCTGAAAGCTCAAAAGAAATATTTTGCTCTTTTGGAACACAAAATTTTTATATCTTCTATGAAGAACCCAGTGGGAGATCTATTACCTCACTAACTGTCTAACATCGTTCCTGGTTTCCCAGTTTTCTCCTGATGATGCCAAAATCCATATTTTCTTTTCAGCGGAAAGAGAGCACGTCCAGGGCATGTCCCTTTTCTGCAGTAAGTGGCGATCTGTACCTATTGCTATGGTACTGTACTGACTGTGTAAAAGTTCCGTATCTGCAGTAAACGATGGATCTACGCAACTGGACATCTTTGAAATAAATAAACAAATTTTAAAAATTTTGGACGTGTTTCCATTCTGAATTTAGCGTTTCATGTGTACACGTAATTCCCAAGGAATGTGGCTTCGGATCACAATAATTAATTTTAGAAGGGACGCCGTTATAATACGCTAATTTATCAGAAAATACGACATCCAACAACAGCCTTTACCACACACCAGACGGACAGCACATTTGAAAACACATTACACGCTGACACAACAAGCTAACATGTAAGATATACTCAAGCATAGCTGACCTCCCCCCCCCCCCCCATGAGCCACGAACCTTACCACTGGGGAGGGGGGGGGGGGTAAGCTTGCGTGCCTCAGCGATACAGATAGCCGTACCGTAGGTGCAGCCACAACGGGGGGGGGGGGGGGGTGTCTGTTGAGAGGCCAGACGAACGTGTGGTTCGCGAAGAGCGACAGCAACCTTTTCAGTAGCTGCAGGGGCAATAGTCTGGATGATTGACTGGTCTGGCCTTGTGACATCAACCGAAACGGCTTTTCTGAGATGGTACTGCGAACAGCTGAAAGCTAGGGCTTACTACAGCGTATTTTTTCCCGAGGACATGCAGCGTTACTGTATGGTTAAATAATGATGGCGTCCTCTCGGGTAAAATATTCCGTAGGTAAACTGGTTCCCAATTCAGATCTCCGGGCGGGGACTACTCAGGAAGACGTCGTTATCAGGAAGAACAAAATTGGCATTCTACGGATCGGAGCGTGGCATGTCAGATTCCTTAATCGGGTAGGTAGGTCAGAAAATTTAAAACGGAAATGGATAGGCTGTTTATTCATGTTAGAAGTACTGTACTTAGAAGTACACAGACTGTGGTGATTTAAAAATATACTTATTTGTATACATGAGTAATTCTAAGACATATAAACGTAATAATATGGACACACAGGGAAAAAGATTAAGAAATCAATATTTACATAATACACACAATAGTAAGAAATCAATAATTACATAACACACATAATAGTGAGAAATCAGTAGTAACAAATACGCACAGGAATAAAAAATCAATTTTTACATAACAATCACATTTACACTAGTCGTGTCCAGTATTTGTCTACACTGACTGCGTTGCTATAAGCCAAGGCCATTTCCAGTCCTGTACAAGACTATGGGCAGAGACGACACTTCAGGAGATGGCTTCTAGTCTGTTCATCCCGACATTCACACACTGTGTCTCCGCCTTGTGCGATGCCCCATTTCTTCAAGTTGTCCTTCGTTCTTGCAACGCCAGAGCGTAATCTGTTCAAGGACTTCCATGTGCACCATCTTTCTTGGTGACCAGGTGGCAGAGTTTTTTCAATTACGTCTCGCTCTGGATGGAGAGGATGTCTTTTTTCCACAGTTCAACCGTGGTTATGCTTTGATCTCTGTCAACTGGAACAGAAGACTGTAGAAAGTTCTTCCTGAACTACAGTCGAGGTGGTGGTGGCCGATGTTCGTGCAGGGGTTAGGCTGGGTTATTGCAGACCTTTTGCCTCTCGTTGCTAGCAGCTATCTCGCGTCTAATATTGTGTGGGGCTATACCTACAGGTGTATACAGATTCTGCATTGGCGTTGGCTTCAGACAGCCTGTGATCAGCCTGCAGGTTTCATTCAGGGCGTTGTCCACTTTTTCTGCATGTGAAGAATTGTACCACACAGGAGCGACATATTTGGCAGCAGAGTAGCAGAGTGCCAGGGTGGTTGTTCTTACTGTCTGGGGATGGACACCCCATCCTGAACCAGCCACCTTGCGCAGTAGGCAATTTCGCTATGAAACCTTGGATTTAAGGTTGGTGCAGTGTGCCTTGAAAGTCAGGGAGCTGTCCAGGGCAACACCAAGGTAAACTGGAGCACTGCAGTGTTTCAGCTCCTTCCCATTCCGGTTCACATGCAGCTGTCGAGAAGGTTCTCTGTTCTTCAGATGAAAAGCACATGTTTTAGTTTTTGATGGGTATGGCTTGAGATGGTTGGTTGGTTGTTTTGGGGAAGGAGACCAGACAGCGAGGGCATCGGTCTCGTCGGATTAGGGAAGGACGGGGAAGGAAGTCGGCCGTGCCCTTTGAAAGGAACCATCCCGGCATTTGCCTGGAGCGATTTAGGGAAATCACGGAAAACCTAAATCAGGATGCCCGGACGCGGGATTGAACCGTCGTCCTCCCGAATGCGAGTCCAGTGTCTAACCACTGCGCCATCTCGCTCGGTCTTTGGCTTGAGATGATTTTCCTCATAATAATCTGAGAGAATCTTCAGAGTAGCAGTGAGATTTTCTTCTACTGTCTCAAAGTTCTTACCCTGCGTTGCCAATGCCAGGTTTTCGGCATATAGGAAGATTTTATGTGGAGAGGAAGTGGTTGGTCATTGGTGTAGATATTAAACATCTATGCTGCTGAGACACTGCCTTGCGGGAGCCTATTCTTTTGTCTTTCCCATCTGCTCCGAATGCCTTGAAATTCTACACGTAAACGTCGATTCTGCTACAGGGTGACAACGATTTGTGTTAAGCCTGAAGTCCACGATAAGGTCGTAAATCTTCCTTACGATGATTTCATGTTGTCTTTCGAAAGACTGTTATTTAACCGCATAGGTTAAAGTTAGATATAATGGGAATTAGTGACGTTCGGTAGCAGGAAGGACAAGACTTCTTTTCAAGTGAATACAGGGTTATAAATATAAAATAAAATGTGGGTAATGCAGAAGTAAGTTCAATAATGAATAAAAAAATAGGAATGCGGATAATCTACTACGAACAGCATAGTAAACACATTATTCTAGCCAAGGTAGACACGACCCTACGCCTACCACAGTAGTACACGTTTATACGCCAACTAGTACTGCAGATGATGAAGAGACTGAAGAAATGTATGATGCGAGAAAAGAAATTATTCAGATAGTTAAGGGAGATGAAAATTTAATAACAACGGAGAAGTGGAATTCGATAGTAAGAAAAGAAAGAGAAGGAAAAGTCGTAGGTGAATATGGAATGATAGAGGAAAACACCTGATAGAATTCTACACAGAGCGCTACTTAATCATAGCTAACACTTGGTTTAACAATCGTGAAAGAAAGGTGTATACGTGGAAGAGGTCTATAGACACTGGAAGCTTTCAGATGGATTATATAATGGTAAGACAGAGATTGAGGAACTAGGTTTTGAATTGTAAGACATTTCTAGGGTCAGATGTGGACACAATTTATTGATTATGAACTGTAGATTAAAACTGAAGTAACTACAAGAAGGTACGAGTTTAAGGAGATGGGATAAACTGAAAGAACCGGAGATTGTAGAGAATTTCAGAGAGACCACTAGGGAACGATTGACAAGAACAGGGGAAAGAAATATAATAGAAGAAGAATGGGTAATTTTGAGAGATGAACTAGGGAAAGCAGCAAAGGGTCAAGTAGGTAAAAAGACGAGGGCTAGTATAAATCCATTGGTAACAGAAGATATATTGAATTTAACTGACGAAAGGACAAAATAAAAAATGCAGTAAATGAAGCAGAAGAAAAGGAATACAAACGTTTAAAAAATGATATCGACTGGACGTGCAAAATGGTTAAGCAGGGATGTCTAGACTACAAATGTAAGGATGTAGAAGCATATATTACTAGGGGTAAGATAGATAATACCTACAGGAAAATTAAAGAGATCCTTGGAGAAAAGAGAACCGCCTGTATGAACATCAAGAGCTCAGACAGAAAACCAGTCCTAAGCAAAGAAGGGAAAACAGAAAGGTGGTAGGAGTATATAGAGGGTCTATATAAGGGTGGTGTACTTAAGAGCAATATTATGGAAATGGGAGAGGACACAGATGAAGACGAAATGGGAGATATAATACTGAGTGAAGAATTTGATAGAGAACTCAAAAACTTCAGTCGAAACAAGGCTCCCCCAGAAGATGGCTCCCGGAGTAGACAACATTACATTAGAGCTACTGATAGCCTTGGGTCAGCCAGCAATGACAGGACTCTCCCAGTTGGTGAGCAAGAAGTATAAGACAGGTGAAATACCCTCAGACTTCAAGAAGAATATAATAATTCCAATCCCAAAGAAAGCAGGTGCTGACGGGTGTGACCATTACGGAACTATCAGCCTGACAAGTCATGCTTGGAAAATACCAGCACGAATTCTTTACAGAAGAACGAAAAAACTGGTAGAAGCCGAGCTTGGGAAAGATCAGTTTGGATTACGTAGAAATGTTGGAACAGGCGATTGATTACTGACCCTGTGACTTGTCTTAGAAGCTAGATTAAGGAAAGGCAAACCTATGTTTATATCATTTGTAGACTTAGAAGAAGCTTTTAACAATATTGAATGGAATACTCTCTTTCAAATTCTGAAGGTGGCAGCGGTGAAATACAGGGAGCGAAAGGGTATTTGCAATTTGTACAGAAACCAAATGGCAATTATAAGAGTCGAGGACTTTAAGATTTGCTGACAACGTTGCAATTCCGTCAGAGACACCAAAAGACCTGGAAGATCAGTTGAACGGAATGGACAGTATCTTCAAAGGAGGATATAAGATGAACATCAACAAAAGCAGAACGGGATAATGGAATGTAGTCGCATTACATCAGGTGATGCTGAGGGGATTAGATCAGGAAATCAGACATTTAAAGTAGCAGATGAGCTTTGCTGACAGGTCAGTAAATAACTGATGATGGTCGAAGCAGAGAGAATATAAAATGTAGTCTGGCAATGGCAAGAAAAGCGTTTCTGACAAGAGAAATTTGTTAACATCGAGTATAGATTTACGTGTCAGGAAGCCCCTTCTGAAAGTATTTGTATGTAGTGTAGCCATGTATGGAAGTGAAGCGTGGACGGTAAACAGTGTAGACAAGAAGAGAATAGAAACATTCGAAAATTGGTGCTACAGAAGAATGCTCAACATTAGATGGGTAGATCACATAACTAATGAGGAGGTTATTGATTGGCGACTCCATAGTGTCCTGTGCACTACGACCAGATAATGGGTATACTTGAAAAGAGAGACAGCATTGGTCGTATATTTTTACTATCGCAAAATCGATTTTCTGTCACTGAGTGACAGTCTCTGTACTTCAGTGCTGTATTATATAACTTAAATTAGTAAGCACTTGTGTCAATAAGCTTACGGCAATCACATAGACTCTATGTGATTTCCGTAAGCTTATTGACACAAGTGCTTACTAATTTAAGTTATATAATACAGCACTGAAGATGGTCACTCAGTGACAGAAAATCGATTTTGCGATAGTAAAAATATACGACCAATGCTGTCTCTCTTATCAAGTAATGAGGAGGTACTGAACGGAATGTGGGAGAAAAGGAGTTTGTGGCATATCTTCACTAGAAGAAGGAATCGGTTGGTAGGACACGTCCTGAGTCATCAAGGGATCACCAGTTTAGTACTGTAGGTAAGCGTGGAGGGTAAATAGCGTAGATGAGACCAATGGATGAATACACTAAGCAGATTCAGAAGGACGTTGGTTGCAGTAGTTACTCGGAGACGATGAGGCTTGCACAGGATAGAGCACAATGGAGAGCTGCATCATACCAGTCTCTGTACTGAAGACCACAACAACAACAATTGATAATTGGCATAAGGAACATTACAAGCTTATCTTACGACGCACCACGAAGAGATTATCCGAATGGATGTGACGTACAGTGACAGAGAAACAAATAGTTACAGTTTCAGAAACAACAAGATGATTTACTCGAGAGAAAGAACTTCACAAACTGAGCAAGTCATTCACGCGATGGCCTACCTCTAGCCCTTATGCATGCAGTTGTTCGACTTAGCATTGACTGATAGAGTTGTTGGATGCTTTGCTGAGCAGTATTGTGGCAAACCCTGTCTAATTTGGGCGTCAGATTGCCAAAAGCCCGGGATTGTTGTTGGGCCCTGCGCATAATGCTTCAAATGTTTTCATTTGGGGAGAGATCGGGTGACATTGCTGGTCAAGGTATGGTTTGGCAAACACTATGACAAGTATTAGAAACTCCCACCGTTTGCAGGCGGCAATTATCTTGCTGAAATGTAAGTCCAAGACTGCGTGCCAAGAAAGGCAACAAAACGCAGCGTAGAATATCGTCGACTTACCACTGTACTATAAAGGCGCCGTCGACAACAGTTAAAGGGGTCCTGTGTTACTAATGCAAGCATCTATGGAAAGTCGTTGAAGCGCTGTGAGATCAGGAGTAGGCGATAAGACGTTGGACGTTCACGCCTCATCACAGAATGTGGGCTCTGACGCTGCTCGCTCTGTAAAGCAGTATAGGCAGCAATCTGTGGAAGATCGACGGAGATATTTCGGAGCACATCGTTCACTGTACTTTATTGAACCTGGGGCTTCGCAGCAGGCCCCTAAGTGTTCTAAAGTTAACTTAACGATGTCGTCAGTTACAATTATATTGGGCTCAGGATGACCTAGATTGAGTCACAGATCAATAGAACAATTTTGCCTACAATTTCAAAAGTAATCACCACATGGTAAAAGATTCTGGCTTCGCGGAGGTCGTTGCAGTGCTGAAGCGTAGCCTTCGTTCGATTGATAGAATGGAGGCCGACGTTATATTACAATAGGATGATTCTGTCCCACAGCATTCTGATAGCCACCACTGAAAATATCCCACATCTCCCCCACCAAATAAATCCGAAGCTTATCACACAAGTACCGGCATGTTCACGATTACTTTAGACTGCTGGAACTCTTTGCTCGTCGAGTTCCTCTAGCTTAGAACAGTCCAACACCTTTGCAGAAACTGGGAGGCGCTATAAACTCAAAACGCCCAGGATTACTGTTTCTCGATAACGCTCTCCCCCACACTGCCATTCAGAGGAGGACTACGCTTCATCAGTTTGTTTGGGAACACTGCAACATTCTCCGTACAGCCCAGATCTTTCAGCGGCTGATTTTCACAAACTTGGCAACCTGAAGGAAAACATTCGTGGACTTCCGTTTCAGTCGGGCGAGGAAGTGCTAGAGTGGATGCAGTAGTGGATTCATCAGAGGCCGACCGCGTTTTACGAAACGGGAATTGGTCGTCTCGTCTCCTAGTGGTATAAATGTCTTATAGCGGAATGTGATTACTTTTAAATGGAACCTTTCTGTGGTCCTGTGTTCGGTTTTAATTTGATTACACAGTTTGCTAGAACAAGTTGAGGCAGAGAGCCAAAACAAGGACTCAAGGCAATTCTTCCAATACATAAAAAATCGGAAACGTGGATTTCGGAGCCCAACTTTTTTCATTAGAGATAAGAATGGCAACTTGATAAATGACAAGGAAAGAATTGTAGAAAGATGGAAAGAATACTTCTCAGAACTGTTGAATCGCCGAGACCAAGATCAGATATTACCTGCAAACACTAGGGAGGAAAGGAAAGATGAAGAAGAATAGGAAGTTAGTGAAGAAGACGTGAAGATCGCAATCAAAGGAATCAGAAATAACAAAGTCCCAGGGGAGGACAGAATAGCATCAGAATTAATCAAGGAGGGAGGTGAGAGCTTACACTTAGAAATACGTAAACTGATCCAGTTGATATGGGAGAAGGACAAACTGACAGAAGAATGGAAATTGGCTATAATATGTCCAATATACAAGAAGGGAAGCAAAGTGGAATGCGGTAACTACAGAGGAATCAGCTTGAAAGTAACGTATAAGGTGCTGTCCATCATTATCCTCAGAAAATTGCAACCATTCATAGAGAACAACATACAGAAGTACCAAGCTGGCTTTCGACCAAACCGATCGACAACAGATCACATTTTCACAATAAGACAATGGTTTGAAAATCACTGGGAATATGATGAAGATATCTACAGACTGTTCGTCGATTTTCAACGTGCATGTGACAGCATCCGCAGGTATAGCCTATACAATGCAATGAGTGACTTCAGAATCCCTTAGAAGCTAGCGAGAATGGTGAAAGCTTGTTTGGAAGGGTCAAAGGCAGCAGTACGTTTGCGAGGAGCCACATCAGAAACATTCGAGATTGAGACAGGCCTCAGACAAGGGGATGCTCTCTCATGTGTTCTGTTCAATGTCATCTTGGAGAAAGTAATAAAAGGGTGTGGGCAACAGGAGTGCGCTGGTGTAGAGATAGTTGGTAACTTCAATTGTCTCGCATATGCAGATGGCATAGTACTACTAAGTGAATCAAAGCACGAGTTGAAATAAATGTATCAGAAAATAGACAATTATGCACAGAAGGTAGTGCTCAAAGTGAGTCGAGACAAAACAGAGTTCATGCAATTAGGAAGAAGACAAGAACAGGAAGAATTTCTTGAGATAGATGGCAAGAGGTTCAAGAGAAGACACTAGTTCAAATACTTGGGATCTTGATTTACCACGGACAACGGCATAAAAATGAACATCAAGGAAAGAATATCAGTGGGAACTAAATACATGCATACCCTCAGAGAGACGCTCGGCTCTAAATCGATCTCAGTGAACTCGAAGATGAAAATCTACAACACAGTGATATGCCCAGCAGTAATGTACGGTTGAAAAACATGGAGCATGACTAAGCGAGAAAGGGAAAAACTATTAATATTTGAAAGAAGAGTAATGAGGAAGATATGGGGACCAGTTTTAGATAACGGAGAATGGAGGAGGAGGAAAAACGAGGAAATCTACCTTCTGATGCGACAACCAACTATCCTACCGAAGTTAAAGAGCAAAAGAATACAATGGGTGGGCCATGTAGCCCGTATGCCAGATGGAAGACAGGAGAAGATGGTATTAGCGGAGAAACCAAACACCAAACGCCCCACTGGACGACCTGGCGAAGGACCTAGCAGCCCTGGGAACTGAAGACACCTAGAGGAACCGGGCGCAAAAACAGGAAGGAATGAAGGCAGTTTGTGGAAGCATCGCGTGATCTCCAGGGCCTGTGATCGCTGAATTTCTATCTATCTATCATTATAATAACAAGTTCAGTGATTTATAGTGTCAAAAAATCTGAAAACTGCTGCCAGAATGTAGTGTTCATTTCAGTTACTTATTCTCGCACAAGATGTTTCACCTGACCCCACTATCGGAGGCCTTTAACAGAAAGCACTAGCTCTCTGAGAAAACTACTTTTGCTCCATTGACCAAGTTTGGTATCCTTTCTGTATTGTTACTGTTATTTGACTAACTATCACAGTTCCTTATGAGTGATCTTCCGTGCAGCTTCTTTACAATAATTTGCGAAGTATCGTATTCTATCTAACAGTGGTGCGTCTTTCAAAAATACGTTATAAATTATGCCACAGAATGCCAGCTACTGTGCTTTACGGGGCGCGACAACATGTGACTTCTCTTTCTTGACTGAAGTACAGTGGTCAAGCACAAACAGCTTAACCGTCGTCCGTGAATAACAGGAGGTTGATTATTCACTGTATGACATGAATTTCTAAATATTCCTTTCCTTCTTTTTCTGTTTATAGATAGGCACACCGAGATGTTTGTAAATTTCACGATGGTTCTATGTCCGCCAACACCACTGCTTCCCTCATAATTATTCTCTGACGTACGCGTTGCTGTATGCACATTGGGCTACGAGATCATATACGCAGTAAGTGATATCGTCTGTCACATGCGAGATTTGCAAAATGCCGCCTTACCATTTATGCAACCCTCCTAACTGGAGTGCAACGCGTGTTGCACCGTTGTAGCCGATGTAGGCGTACCTCGCCAGAAATTTTCAACTACAGCATCTGTCTGCACAATATTCGAAGACGTCTGGTACACTTGGAGAAATCCATGATACACACCGTTCTGTCTTACTGTACATTTATTCACTAGTGGTTTCGATCATGTATGTCTTACGATACTTTTACTCACTACCGGTTCCGGACACGGACCATCTTTATAGTGATAGCACAAAAATGAATATAAAGTGAAAACTGTGAACCTCATCATAAATTACGTTTCCTTCAGCAATATTAGTAGGAAAAAATTAAGTGTACTTACGAAAAATGTCTACTGTGACAACTTCATACGGACCGCATGCTATTTAACCAGGAAATAATAAACTATTGCTGACATGGAAACGTAAGAAAATTGAGGCTTAACCGAGGAAAAACGATACTGAGAACATAAAAACACGTAAGAGCACTACAGTAATAGAGAACAATGTGTAACATGCATTCTCAAAATACATCGACAGAGTTGACAGTTGCCTAAAACAATTGCGACATCTGCTATAGTTGGCATGAAATTACAGCTCGTAGCACTTGTGTACATTGAGCTAAAGGTGTGACTAACGCAAAATCCACGCCCTTCGGGAATTTATAAGGCCCATTCAAGATCAAACTTTCTTCTAGTGAGTGGCATGAAATTCTTAGTTCTTAAAACTGTTCAAGGGGCAAGGGATGGAGATTTTAAGGGAACAGTGAGGGGGGGGGGGGGGGCTGGAAAGCGACCAACCATTCGCGGAAAATTGAATAGCATCAAACCAATCGATATAGACGAAACAACTGTCTCGAGGTACATAGTGGACATCTACACTTACATGAATACTCCGTAATGCATAATTATGTGCCTCGAGGAGGGTTAATCAGACCACCTTCAAGTTATTTCTCTACCACTCTACTCTCTTCGTCAATGTCGCTTTTAATCAACAAGCTCAGTTTCTTATGATTTAGTGTAGATTTTCTAAGACTCGATTACACCAATACTATAGCGAGCATGTTCGAATGGGAATTAAAGAGGAAATGTGATTTCATTTACAAATTCAATGACAGGTTAGGGTGTTCAATTACTTTCCACAGCTATTTTTATGTTTCTTGGTTTGATAACTATGTATAGCACCCATGTAGTCAAACAGTGAGTACATCAGTCATCTTCATCAGTCTCCTTATGTTCACAGTTATACACAAATTTTCATTTGGCTGTGTTACATGTTTCAGTTTAATTTCTCCGAATGTACTCCTGCAGGCCTGTTGTTGCAAAACATTATTGAGAGGGTGGAGATAGGATGTGCTCCTCTAAACTGTGTCACATTAAACATCTAAATTTCTGGCGTTATGACGTTGTTCCTTGGTAATATTTTTGGCTAGAGGATCTTCGAGTTGCAGCCAATATCCCTATTTAAATTGAAAGGGTACAGTACTGCCCGACACTGAAATTAGGTAAAACCTTCTTCATTATTCTAGTCAGAACAACATAATTTTTCTAATAATAACTCAATTTCAATTAATACAGCGAAGCCGGCTACCAGTGTGGGAAAGAATGACAATTTATTTATTTAATTGATCACATGTGCACTCCCACAAAATAAATCCCTACATCCAGTTTGGTGAGATCTGTGAAATGAATGAATGTATGGTCGTCTGCTAACTGCAGATAGTGAATGTGAATAGATGATCATCTTTGAGACGATCCTTTGGCCACCTTTGGTGGAACCAAAGAGATGAAATTTACCGGAGCTTTGAGCGCCTGAAATGTGGCTGACCAATACGGTAGCAAGGTGCTCCCCCACTTCGGCAGAGGTGCGAGAGGACCTGATGAACGGCCATGTTTCGGCACTCTGCCACAGGATCTTGTGCTGTTAAGACCTGTCTTAGGTGTGCTCCGTAAAGACAAAAGAGTGGAGACATGGTGTGCATGTGGAATATTTAAGAGTAGTTTGAAATAATAATTTCTCTATTTCAGGAACTTTTGTGGGGAGAATTAAATGTCAGGCAGGTAATATTAATGGGATCATAGTAATCTTCGGAAGTGACCAACGGTCACAATGAAACCACGTGTAGCAATAAGTTGAAATACTTCCGTGTGCTTAAGTTAAGCTGAATTACTAGCGTGTGTACTATAAGTTGAAATAGTTAAGAAATAGCATGTGCAGGACTTGAAATTAGAGGCGAGTACTTCCACGTGGTGAGTACTGTGTGAGTCTCAATCTGTGTATGAGACAAAGGATAAAGAGAAGTACTCATCCATGGTATCAGTTGAGGACTCGTGTGTGTGATGAATATGTTCTTAATATTACTTTGCGAGATATGTTTCCGTGTGACGCTTGATTCAAACTATAATACTCTGAGAGAGAAACAAGGTGAGTCAGCCGTCTATCCAGCAACGCCACTTGGCTTGCATTGCACAGGAAGACATGCATATATCTCCAGAGTTCATAGTTGGAAAGTAGAATTACGAAGTGGTGCAGTGTTGTGTGAAACTGGGATAAATATTAAATGAAGTGGGAAAGCTGAACGTGATAATGTTGTGACTATTCCCTGTGTTGTATTTCATGTTGTAGTGTGGTGTATGTCATGTAATTTAAGTATGTGCGGTTTGCATGGGAGAGTAGCAAGGTAGTTTCAGAGGTAGTGGGTTATGCGTGTTCCTTTTGTACTGCTCGGTCTGGAGGAAAGTTTCGTGATGATGATTGTGAGAGTCGAAGTGTGAGAAATAAGAAAAGATCCACCATCCTATCCAGAAAGTGCACTGTAGCGTTAAATAATTACGAGACCATAAGATAGAGATTCACCAATGTAAAGCCATGCCCACTGGGCGGAATTTCTCATGTGTTATTGTTGTAGGTTATAGGATTCGTGTGTTTAGGTTATAGAATTTATCGGAATAAATAAGATAGTGAAAAGAAAAAGATTGGTGGCCTTTTCCTTCGAATTGTATGTTGTCATGGTATCCAGAATTTATAATGTGTGCACCACTCATATTCAGTGCGATGGCCACGTGTTGATAAAAGCCGTTAAATAAAAAAAAAAGGAAAATGTGGTACTGTCAGTGTGTGGTGAACAGTCAGAGTTCTGTAAATTACTGATAGTCAGATGTGCGTTTCCGTTGCGTATTATTCATATAGGAGGATAATTTGTAACTTAATTGTGAGTACGAGAGTTCATGTTACTCGATAAATAAGAATGAATCCACTCGCTTGGCAGACCCCTCATCTTGCAGGCCTGACTGCTTGATGCCACAGTATGAGCAAGGCATGTGGGTGCCTCTCATAATTTCGACCCTGCCAGGTTAATTTGCCAGGATTTTGCTGTTAGGGTTTGCTGTTAAGATTTTTTTTGTGGAATATATTGTGATAGCGCTAAGAAGTAAAATGTTTTTTGTTTGCAATTTCTTTCTGGATTGGTGAGGATCTTTTATTTTTTTATGTAATTAATTGCTGTATCGTCCAAGGCTGGAAGATCGTTTTTAAATTTTTTTTTGCGTAATGTCTGTAGTAACTAGGTCACAGTCGAAAAGTGTAGTCACCATGGAGAATAGTGATTCTGGGGTGAACGTAGCAGTGCAGCAGGAAGTAGGTGTCGACCTTGGGTTAATGAGCGAGAACGGCAAACACTCGGAAGGGGCTGAATTGTTCAGCAGACTGCGGCTATGTGATCCTTTAAGCAGCGGGCTTTGTCCACAATCGCGGGCTTTTCCCGACGATGCAGGCGAGCCGGGACTAGCTCAGGTATGCAGTGAAAGTGTAACTACCCTTAGCAAAACTACGGTTTTTCAGGCGAACGAGGTGAGCGCACCGAAAGTAGCAAATGACAATGTGCTACTGCAGTTTTTACAGAGGATGGATAGAGATAATGAGGAGAGAGATAGGGAGAATAAGGAAAGATTGGAAGCGATGGATAGGGATAATAAGGAAAGATTGGAAGCAATGGATAAAGATAATAAGGAAAGATGGGAAGCGTATGAGGAAAGATTGGAAGCGATGGATAAAGATAATAAGGAAAGATTGGAAGTGATGGATAAAGATAATAAGGAAAGATTGGCGGCGATGGATAAAGATAGTAAGGAAAGATTGGAGGCAATGGATAAGGGAAATAAAGAGGCAATGAGGAAGCTACACTCAGTTATCGTTGAGTGTCTGCCCGCAGTTAATAATCGGTTAGATGAGGGGAGAAGAATCTGGGTGCGTTGAAGCAAGTATGTGACGCCGTGAAAGAAAAAGCCAATAATTTGGAGGTACGAATAATTGTAATAGAGAGTGATACTACAGAATGTAGGGACGTGTTGCTGGATGAGCGAATCAAAGAGGTTGTGGTCAGAATGAATACGATTAGTGCAGATGTAGAAAAGATCAGTATAAGAGGCGAGACAGGCTCTGACAGTACGCAGCGAGAGGTTTATGCCAACCAGGGGGAGATACACTCACTATTACAGCTTAAAGAGGCGCAATTAGAAATAAGTAGGAAACATAGGGAAGGGCTAGCACAGTTGCAATTAGCGTGCAGTAGCGAAGGTGACACACCACCAGGTAGACTGCAGAGGGAGAGTGAGATAAATTCAAAAAACGAAAATAGGCAGAAAGAGGAAGACGAACTCAGAGAGTTAGAAGAACGGTTGTGTCAGATAAAACAGGTGGCAAACACAACTGGGTATAGTCCAAGGTCGGAAAACATAAATGCGGAAGAAGAATGTAGGAGGCACTTCGTGTCGGTACAAGCGTACACTCGTTTTCCGGATCCTGATAATTACCAACATCCATGCCTGTGGCTGTCTCATTTCCTAGATTCATTACCTTCATCGGGGGGACCGCTCCTCAAAATGAAGTTTGTGTGTAACCATTTGAGGGACGAGGCTAAAGCGAAAATGCAGGAAGTTATTAAAGACTGTAGTAGCTATTTAAATGAATTCTGGTCGAAAAGTAAGCAGGACCAGGTTACGCAAAGCATATTGATGATGCCAAATTGTAACGAAGGTGGTATAAGAGATCCAGTGGCGTGCTATCAGGAAATGCTGAGACGAAATAGGTATTTGGATGTGCCATACGAACCTGGGGAGCTCATTAGGATCTGTATAACGAAGTTGCCAGTGAAATTGCGCAGAGATATAGCGATAGCAGGCAGAGGCGTAGACGATTCTGCGTCATTTCAGCACTTGTTACAAGAATTGGGTAATGAGAACAACATCGTAAACGGAGATACGACTCATAGGTCAGATAGTGTCGAGGATAGGAACGGCAGAAACTATCAGAATTACAGGAGCGCATGGAATCCTGGCATTTCATTCTTGTCATAATGGATTGAAGGATAGGAGAAACTAATCCAACATATCAGCCCTTAGCATCTTGCCTTAAAACACATGCCGCTGGCACTGAAAATTGTCTATGTAGCAGACATACTCTACTGATATGTAGGAATGCATATACCATGCATCTGATCAGAGATGGTCTCTCAGAGCAAATTTTGCAAATTTTATTTCGAACACTAAAGTAAAAGGACTGTTTCCTCAAAACAAACCAGTTGTTAAAAAAATGTTATGTAATAGTGCCAATGAGTCCAGTTTAATTAGTGCGATTTGACTATTTCAGGTACTTAACACGTAATGTAAATAGTCAACATTGTGATCGAAGTTTTTAAATTAGATGCCATCTGATCTATAGTATGTCATTGTCGTGGTGACAGTTATAATGAAGTGCTGTGTATGGTTGTTCGGAATCTGTTGTCAGGGAAAGAGGCCACTAGCACCAAAGTTTCTAACACTTGGGTTGTCCCATCTCTCTCAGCTTGTATACTCTCTGCACACATTTAATTTTCATGTAAGCTCAGATTCCTAACTAGCAAATTCTTTACTGTGTATAGTGGACCATTCAGAGTGAGGCGGATTGTCCATGAAAATGCTGTACTGATTGTGACGATCAAGGGAAAACAATCTCGTGGGCTTCATCACATTTCTAACATCAAATTATGGAAAAGTTAAGGATAGATCGAAAGTAGGCAATTTATAGTAGATAGTCAGTGTATTTATTTGTGGTGTGTAACGTTGTGCGGGGTCAAATCGAACATAACAATTTTCAGGCGGGATGTCAGGAAGTATGACAGAATAGACTGGTCGAATGAGTCATGAACAGGAGTCGACAGAGTGGTGTATGTACGTATTTTTTGTCATATGAATAAGGATCAAGCAGAAACGACGTGATGATTAATGAGTGGATAAAGATGGTAGATAGAGAAGCGACGTGATAAATAGTAGTGGATAAAGGTGATATTTAAGGAGAGAAGCGACGTGAAGCAGTGTGATTAATAAAGAGAGATTCGACGTGATGAAACAGAGGTAAATAAGGGTGAGTAGAATTAATAATGTGGAGATGTCTTAGATGTATGTTACAGAGAGGCCCGTGTATGCTGCAATCGAGATTGATGCGAATGGCGAAGGAAGACCAGGAAATGATGGAGTTCAAAATGGTTCAAATGGCTCTGAGCACTATGGGACTCAACTGCTGTGGTCATAAGTCCCCTAGAACTTAGAACTACTTAAACCTAACTAACCTAAGGACAGCACACAACACCCAGCCATCACGAGGCAGAGAAAATCCCTGACCCCGCCGGGAATCGAACCCGGGAACCCGGGCGTGGGAAGCGAGAACGCTACCGCACGACCACGAGATGCGGACGAAATGATGGAGTAATGGACGGACGGAGAGCCGAAATACGAATGACGAGATGAGGACAACTGCACAACGTGAAAGGACATAAAGGGAGTATGAGATCCACATGGTGAACGTTGTGGAATACTGACGTAAGATGTAATATAAGTGTAAATCTAATTCTTACCATAACATTTGCAATATGAAAAAAAATAATTTTTGTTGTTGTTGAAGCCTGGTACCAGTATAACTAATCAAAACGGTACGAAGAATGTGTACAGTTATTTTGCAGGATGAATAATTTGTGTATTTTTTGTTCTTAGATGAAATGTCGCAATTCTAAGTTGATATTTAGCAGGATGAATAAACGGTAAAGTGAATGCAGAGGTAAGCCGGTGGAGAGAAGTGCCAGAGTGGAAGGACGAATTCGGAGACTGGAATGCTATCTCCGAAACAGCTTCATGTGTTATGAGGTTGAGTATAAGGGAGCAAAGGTATGGTATGTTGTCATGAGTGTGGTGGTGTTAAGGTTACCTGACTTCTAGACCTATTCTGTTAGTTTATTAATGGCTTGAATGAGAAGGAAAATGTGATGTCTGGTGAGTGAGAGTCGTAGAGTAGTGTGATCAATGCGCACACTCCTGTAAAGGGGATGCTACCAATCCATAACTAAAACATTATTGTGCTTTATTGTTTGATTTGAATGAACCTCGATGGCAGGTCAGGATCTGACATCATGTGGATGGTACATACATGTCCTAGAAATGTTGTTATATATAATAAAAAGATAAAATATATAAAGAGATACTAATTTCAGTCTGTCACAAGCACAAAGGTTCATTGTATGTTGTAGATTTAGAGTCATCAGTTTCTAAAATGTTTATTATGTTAGGATGTTAAAGTAGTTTACTATTTAACATCATGTGGTAGGTAATTGTGAGCTGTGTGGATTATTTCTTATATTATTGTTAGAACACTTTCAAGGGGTATTAATTTCAGTCTGTCACAAGCACAAAGTTGTGTCGTATATTGTAGTTTTAGAATCAACAGTTTCTAATATTTTCACTGTGATAGGATGTTAGAGTAGTCTACTATTTGATATTGTAATTATGAGCTGTATAGATTGTTTCTTATTCCTTCTTTTTTTTTTTTTACACTTTCATGTTTTGTATGAGGGACGACAGGTACAATCAATAGCACAAGTGTGGGCTGTATACATAAAATGTTGATATTGTATGTGTAGAAAACTAGGGTGTATGATTTTATGTTTTTTAGAACAAAGATTCTTTTATTACCAATGTATCTAATAGATCATACAAGTTATCAATGAGTATTTAAATTCTGTAAGAATATCCTTTTGTCTGTAATGTTGCGAGATGCACGGAAGGGTCTGACTGATTGGGTGTCGTAGCGCTGAGGTGCTACGCGGAACGCGCCCTACCGCATAAAAATGAAGGAGGCCAAGCTGACTTCACCATGGGAGGGCCGACAGAGCCGCGGCGCTCCCCACTCCACTGTCGGTCGGGGTACACTCAACGCGCCCGCTACAACAGGTCAACGGCCTGGGGCGACACGCACGTACCACTGGCCATTCATAAGATCCGCCACCCTTATGACTGGGGAAAGTATCCCGCGGAGGCAACAGCAGGTGGTTTCTTCTGCTCAACGGCTCTCGCGGCGGCGCCACGGCAGAATGAACGATGAGCGACAGAGTGCGGTGGGCATTTTTTACCAGCAACTATTATCTAGTACTGGACTGTGGAGCCGTGAAACAAGATGACTGCTCGTATGTCTCCATAAGGTGGAAAGTGAAGGACTGGTCTTTCCACGTTGTGAGTGGTGGAAAAGATTTTGTCTTCAGCAGACAGGACGATTGTTTTGTTTTGTCTTGACCACTGAATGGTGGGATCCATAAACTTTTGGCAGTGACTTGTTAAGTGTGCTTTGTGAATTGCATGTGGGACGCTCGGTATACTTAAAGAGGACAGTTGTCCTTTGGTGACTAATTATTGTATGAACGCAAGAAACTAAAGTGGGACATTGACGTTTGCATTTGTAGTAGGAGACATTTTTTTAATTGGTGTGGGAATAAGTGCTGTTTGTTGGAACTTACGACTTTTAATTACACCATGAACTGAAACGTGGGTAATAGTAGTTGTAGGGCCATTTCTGGACGACCAGATTCGTGTGGATGGTACTCTGAGAGTGACTATGACATTTGTGTTTAATGTGAGATACAGTTTACTGTTCAGTGCGTGTTCAAAATGCCGATTTGTGTGACCTAAAGACTTTCGTCCGGGTAACCATGGGAGAGCTTTGACACCAAGACAGTGTTTCTAGGGAACCTGTCAGCAACTTTTTGACCCCAAGAAAATCACAGAATGAAATGATTCCGTGTGACTCGCAAGATAGGAAATAATGTATTTGTATTTGTAATTGTGAAAATTTCTTTTATATGTTTCATTCCTGAAGGGACAGTGAGTGTAATTGTACTTCATTAACATTTGTGTTTAGAATGGTTAGTGTTTTTTTTGTTTGTTCTGGGTTATCAAGTTCACGTAGCATGTTTATTAGAATATTTGCTACAATGATGCTTTAATTATTAGCCAGTGGCGTAATACTAACGTAGCGGCTCTTGTTGCATTGGTCAGTAAGGTTGTCACAGGGGACAAAAGTTTGCATTGCACAACAAATATCGGAATTATCTGATGCATTTTGATGTGGACAGTAATGATCTTGTTGGTGTGTTGACAGAAGCCACTTATTTGCATTATCACAGTGGTGATATTTCACATTAAAGTGTAATGAAGGCTAGTCGAAATGCAAGTTCTTATCGTCTAAATGCGTAACAACATAGAAACGAGCAGTAGAGTAAGATACGAGAGCTACTGGTGGGTTCAAGCACTTATTGGTAACTATTTACTGCGTGTATTGATCAATGTTGATGGACTGACTAGCTCAGCAGCAGGTATTTGTACTGGTGGACAAGGATAAGGTTAAACTCACAGTCGAGTAGTGGTGGCAATTGCTTAAGTGATGATAGTTAATGAGGTATGACATGATGTCTTAGACGAACTATATTACGTAACCAGTATGTAACTTGAGGTATATATCACTGTTTTTCTTCTCAGTTTTATTTCTCTGTAGGTTTGATGTATATTTTAGAGTAATGGTATGGAGCCTGACATTATACCTGGAACTAGTGTGTGCAAGTTTTTTCTTTTGTTGATTTTGTTTTGTATTTAGACATTGCCGTGTAAAAGATTATTACAACGCAATTTATGAATGTCGGATTCTGTGTTTGGACGGTGAGCTATTTAAAATTTCATGAGTACAATTAGTATTTTTCTTGTTTGTCATACAATTAATGAAGTTTGGATTACTCCTAAAAATAATGGAGATCCCGGTAACTAAGCAAATTTTAACTCACCATTATTTTTTATTTATATGATGTAATGTTTTATTTGTCATTTGGATTGATGTAAATTTGTATGTGTACGTTACTCCGGATTGTGGAGAGTACAATAATGCAACAACTGTGTCAATAATTTGGTAAAGTAACAGCATTTGGTCGTCTATTTGAGGTCACCAGGGGCTAAGGTCTCCTCCTGGTTATTTTGATGACTTGTTACGTTTGTTCTAATACAGTTTTCTTAAAAAAATGTTCAGAACTACCCTTGCATTGCAAGGATAGTACCGTGCGATTTTTTTCTGCATGGGTAGCCGGTGGTGAAAGGGTACAGTACCGCCCGACATTGAAAATAGGTACAACCTTCTTCATTATTCTTGTCAGAACAACATAATTTTTCTAATAATAACTCAATTTCAATTAATACAGCGAAGCCGGCTACCAGTGTGGGAAAGAATGACAATTTATTTATTTAATTGATCACATGTGCACTCCCACAAAATAAATCCCTACATCCAGTTTGGTGAGATCTGTGAAATGAATGAATGTATGGTCGTCTGCTAACCGCAGATAGTGAATGTGAATAGATGATCATCTTTGAGACGATCCTTTGGCCACCTTTGGTGGGACCAAAGAGATGAAATTTACCGGAGCTTTGAGCGCCTGAAACGTGGCTGACCAATACGGTAGCAAGGTGCTCCCCCACTTCGGCAGAGGTGCGAGAGGACCTGAAGAACGGCCATGTTTCGGCACTCTGCCACTGGATCTTGTGCTGTTAAGATCTGTCTTAGGTGTGCTCCGTAAAGACAAAAGAGTGGAGACATGGTGTGCATGTGGAATATTTAAGAGTAGTTTGAAATAATAATTTCTCTATTTCAGGAACTTTTGTGGGGAGAATTAAATGTCAGGCAGGTAATATTAATGGGATCATAGTAATCTTCGGAAGTGACCAACGGTCACAATGAAACCACGTGTAGCAATAAGTTGAAATACTTCCGTGTGCTTAAGTTAAGCTGAATTACTAGCGTGTGTACTATAAGTTGAAATAGTTAAGAAATAGCATGTGCAGGACTTGAAATTAGAGGCGAGTACTTCCACGTGGTGAGTACTGTGTGAGTCTCAATCTGTGTATGAGACAAAGGATAAAGAGAAGTACTCATCCATGGTATCAGTTGAGGACTCGTGTGTGTGATGAATATGTTCTTAATATTACTTTGCGAGATATGTTTCCGTGTGACGCTTGATTCAAACTATAATACTCTGAGAGAGAAACAAGGTGAGTCAGCCGTCTATCCAGCAACGCCACTTGGCTTGCATTGCACAGGAAGATGTGCATATATCCCCAGAGTTCATAGTAGGAAAGTAGAATTACGAAGTGGTGCAGTGTCGTGTGAAACTGGGATAAATATTAATTTTAGTGGGAAAGCTGAAAGTGATAATGTTGTGACTATTACCTGTGTTGTATTTCATGTTGTAGTGTGGTGTATGTCATGTAATTTAAGTATGTGTGGTTTGCATGGGAGAGTAGCAAGGTAGTTTCAGAGGTAGTGGGTTATGCGTGTTCCTTTTGTACTGCTCGGTCTGGAGGAAAGTTTCGTGATGATGATTGTGAGAGTCGAAGTGTGAGAAATAAGAAAAGATCCACCATCCTATCCAGAAAGTGCACTGTAGCGTTAAATAATTACGAGACCATAAGATAGAGATTCACCAATGTAAAGCCATGCCCACTGGGCGGAATTTCTCATGTGTTATTGTTGTAGGTTATAGGATTCGTGTGTTTAGGTTATAGAATTTATCGGAATAAATAAGATAGTGAAAAGAAAAAGATTGGTGGCCTTTTCCTTCGAATTGTATGTTGTCATGATATCCAGAATTTATAATGTGTGCGTCACTCATATTCAGTGCGATGGCCTCGTGTTGATAAAAGCCGTTAAATAAAAAAAAAGGAAAATGTGGTACTGTCAGTGCGTGGTGAACAGTCAGAGTTCTGTAAATTACTGATAGTCAGATGTGCGTTTCCGTTGCGTATTATTCATATAGGAGGATAATTTGTAACTTAATTGTGAGTACGAGAGTTCATGTTACTCGATAAATAAGAATGAATCCACTCGCTTGGCAGACCCCTCATCTTGCAGGCCTGACTGCTTGATGCCACAGTATGAGCAAGGCATGTGGGTGCCTCTCAAAATGACAGCAGTCATATTAAAGATAATGTAATACACTCCTGGAAATTGAAATAAGAACACCGTGAATTCATTGTCCCAGGAAGGGGAAACTTTATTGACACATTCCTGGGGTCAGATACATCACATGATCACACTGACAGAACCACAGGCACATAGACACAGGCAACAGAGCATGCACAATGTCGGCACTAGTACAGTGTATATCCACCTTTCGCAGCAATGCAGGCTGCTATTCTCCCATGGAGACGATCGTAGAGATGCTGGATGTAGTCCTGTGGAACGGCTTGCCATGCCATTTCCACCTGGCGCCTCAGTTGGACCAGCATTCGTGCTGGACGTGCAGACCGCGTGAGACGACGCTTCATCCAGTCCCAAACATGCTCAATGGGGGACAGATCCGGAGATCTTGCTGGCCAGGGTAGTTGACTTAGACCTTCTAGAGCACGTTGGGTGGCACGGGATACATGCGGACGTGCATTGTCCTGTTGGAACAGCAAGTTCCCTTGCCGGTCTAGGAATGGTAGAACGATGGGTTCGATGACGGTTTGGATGTAACGTGCACTATTCAGTGTCCCCTCGACGATCACCAGTGGTGTACGGCCAGTGTAGGAGATCGCTCCCCACACCATGATGCCGGGTGTTGGCCCTGTGCGCCTCGGTCGTATGCAGTCCTGATTGTGGCGCTCACCTGCACGGCGCCAAACACGCATACGACCATCATTGGCACCAAGGCAGAGGCGACTCTCATCGCTGAAGACGACACGTCTCCATTCGTCCCTCCATTCACGCCTGTCGCGACACCACTGGAGGCGGGCTGCACGATGTTGGGGCGTGAGCGGAAGACGGCCTAACGGTGTGCGGGACCGTAGCCCAGCTTCATGGAGACGGTTGCGAATGGTCCTCGCCGATACCCCAGGAGCAACAGTGTCCCTAATTTGCTGGGAAGTGGCGGTGCGGTCCCCTACGGCACTGCGTAGGATCCTACGGTCTTGGCGTGCATCCGTGCGTCGCTGCGGTCCGGTCCCAGGTCGACGGGCACGTGCACCTTCCGCCGACCACTGGCGACAACATCGATGTACTGTGGAGACCTCACGCCCCACGTGTTGAGCAATTCGGCGGTACGTCCACCCGGCCTCCCGCATGCCCACTATACGCCCTCGCTCAAAGTCCGTCAACTGCACATACGGTTCACGTCCACGCTGTCGCGGCATGCTACCAGTGTTAAAGACTGCGATGGAGCTCCGTATGCCACGGCAAACTGGCTGACACTGACGGCGGCGGTGCACAAATGCTGCGCAGCTAGCGCCATTCGACGGCCAACACCGCGGTTCCTGGTGTATCCGCTGTGCCGTGCGTGTGATCATTGCTTGTACAGCCCTCTCGCAGTGTCCGGAGCAAGTATGGTGGGTCTGACACACTGGTGTCAATGTGTTCTTTTTTCCATTTCCATGAGTGTATGAGAGATGTTGATGTAGGATTAATGGTTTTTTTGGTCACTAAGCTCGCTACTGGCAGTCATGAATAGAGCGAATAGAAGATTGTAGAGACTGCTAGAAGGATCTAATTTGAAATGAAGTAATTCATCTTTCCATTAAAGTACATACACGAGCAAATAAATATGGAGAGGTAGGCGGTACTGAGAAAAATAGGGTTGTATTGAAGTATCTTTGATACTTCAGTCTCTGTCTAAAACTTTTTAGAGTGCATTTCTAATAGGCTTCTACAACTTCGAAAACTCATACAGATTTATTCGTATGATTTACATACTGCATTTTATGTCCTTTTTAGCAACGTACATTAAGTTTTTTACCCGATGGAAAAACAGATTGAATGTGACTCCATTTGTTTGTGGCACACATTCCATCTAAAGTCGATTTCTTACCAACTCGGTGCAGGAGGGGCCGAGCATTATCGTGTTGGAGCAAAACATCTCCTGAGTTGCTTTGGGCCGAAGTCGCCAGAAGCGCGTCTTGAGTTTTGTTAATGTGTTTACATATGCTTCTAAATTAATGGTACCGCCTCTTAGCATCACATCAATGAGAATCACACCTTTGCGTTTCCAGAAAACGGTGATCATGACGTTACCGGCGGAAGCAGCTGCTTTGAATTTTTTTTGGGGAGTGGGAATGGCACCATTCCATCTGCTGTCATTTTGTTTCGGGCTCAAAATGGTGAACCCAGGTTTCATCGACGGTCACAAACTGGGACAAAAAGGCCTCCCCCTCAACTTCAAAACGTTTCATGAAATCAAGACAAATGTTTTTTCTGTGCGTTTTGTGATCCACCGTTAGACACCACGGGAACCACCTTGCACACACTTTTGAATGTCCAAGAGTGCGGATAATTGCATCCACACTTCCTTTGTTGATTGACAGATGCAATACTTCTGCCCTCGCGAATGACAACATCAGCTCGCTGTAGCATGTCAGGTGTGACAGCCGTGGATGGTTTCCCCGACCGCTGCAGATCGTGGAGCTCCGCCGAACCGACTTCTGATGGCCTCATCCTCAGTGGCGATACGTTGCTTGTAACGTACCTCACCTACATACGTCATATTGAAGGTGTCCTGCAGCTGCACTGTCTGTCGGAAGTGACGGGAACTTGGCGCGCTCACTGAGGAGACCTCAGATTATACAAACGTAACATTTCGCATTCCTAGCATTGTTTCGGCTGAGAAAAAAATGCGGTGCATTACTTTCTGGGCAACACTCGTACACTTGGTGGACTATGCATGATATTTTATATAGGGGTAGTTTTACTTATGAAATGCCAATATACCATGACATGCGTGTTTTTGAAGTGTCGCTTACGATATGACGCGATGTAGTGCGTACGCGTACGAGACACTTTGAAGTGTAATGCACAAGATCCGAAGATGACCAACACCGTTTGCCGAAACCGGTAATGTAAATAAATACTCTACGGAAGCGATCGTGGGCTGATTCAGGTATTTTATTTCTGTTTTCATATTAATATACACTGTGCAACAGAAATTAAAGTATCTCTTCATCGAAACCACGAAATTATCACCCAGTACGAAGTTTGAGTTAGAAATTTGGCTCAATGGTGCATACAACCTTCCTCTGTAATGATGCAAAAGCATGGCGCCCTGGGACATCACTCTCGGACTCGATGGCATTTCAGATAGCAATTGTCGACACTTTCGAAAAAAAGGCCACAGCTCAGAAGTACATGTGACGTGGAAGGTGTGTTAATGATTCCACAATGGTACCAAATTTCACCATAATTCTACCCAACACCATTGTGCACTTGTCGCATAATCGGAAGATTGTCACACCCTATCTTACCCACATTTCACCCTTCTTTTGACGCCTTTGTGATGCAGGTCAGAATTGTGACATGCAGCGTTCAAATGACGCGGTTTTCTTATAAGTGGCCACACAAACATTCTAGACTCACCGCCGCTCGAGCGAAGAGGCCGCACAGGGTTGCTTAAAGGGTGTTACTGAAACCACCCCTTTCCGTGGGGCGGAAATTTCATTTCGCAGTCGAAAATGACAGCTCGCAGAACGACGAGCAACAGGAAAACGTTAGTCACGACATTTTTCATTGCTGGTACCATCGAGCGTTTCAACATCTCTCTAAGGACATCTTCATCGGCCGTGGTCACACCCAACTGGAGCCCAGTGTGACCACAATTTTTACTCTTGTGTACAGGATGGAAGCACTAGGGGCTATCTAA